>NW_028128294.1:0-20670 GCF_965231255.1 Vanellus vanellus
AGCGGGGAAAAGTGATGCTGGTCCTCACTGCCTCCTGGAACCCCTTCAAATGCCCCAGACAATTTGGCCCTCTCTGCTTTCCTGCGGACTCCATCCTCAAAAGCACCTGTTTTCACTCTCGGCAGCCTCCGGAGCAAAAAAGACAAACGTCCATCTTTTGCTGCCACAGCAAAGGTGCCAGCGGGGAAAAGTGATGCTGGTCCTCACTGCCTCCTGGAACCCCTTCAAATGCCCCAGACAATTTGGCCCTCTCTGCTTTCCTGCGGACTCCATCCTCAAAAGCACCTGTTTTCACTCTCGGCAGCCTCTAGAGCAAAAACGACAAACGTCCAGCTTTTGCTGCCACAGCAAAGGTGGCAGCGGGGAAAAGTGATGCTGGTCCTCACTGCCTCCTGGAACCCCTTCAAATGCCCCAGACAATTTGGCCCTCTCTGCTTTCCTGCGGACTCCATCCTCAAAAGCACTTGTTTTCACTCTCGGCAGGCTCAGGAGCAAAAAAGACAAACGTCCAGCTTTTGCTGCCTCAGCAAAGGTGGCAGCGGGGAAAAGTGATGCTGGTCCTCACTGCCTCCTGGAACCCCTTCAAACGCCCCAGACAATTTGGCCCTCTCTGCTTTCCTGCGGACTCCATCCTCAAAAGCACCTGTTTTCACTCTCGGCAGCCTCCGGAGCAAAAAAGACAAACGTCCAGCTTTTGCTGCCACAGCAAAGGTGCCAGCGGGAAAAGTGATGCTGGTCCTCACTGCCTCCTGGAACCCCTTCAAATGCCCCAGACAATTTGGCCCTCTCTGCTTTCCTGCGGACTCCATCCTCATAAGCACCTGTTTTCACTCTCGGCAGCCTCCGGAGCAAAAAAGACAAACGTCCAGCTTTTGCTGCCACAGCAAAGGTGCCAGCGGGGAAAAGTGATGCTGGTCCTCACTGCCTCCTGGAACCCCTTCAAATGCCCCAGACAATTTGGCCCTCTCTGCTTTCCTGCGGACTCCATCCTCAAAAGCACCTGTTTTCACTCTCGGCAGCCTCCGGAGCAAAAAAGACAAACGTCCAGCTTTTGCTGCCACAGCAAAGGTGCCAGCGGGGAAAAGTGATGCTGGTCCTCACTGCCTCCTGGAACCCCTTCAAATGCCCCAGACAATTTGGCCCTCTCTGCTTTCCTGCGGACGCCATCCTCAAAAGCACCTGTTTTCACTCTCGGCAGCCTCCGGAGCAAAAAAGACAAACGTCCAGCTTTTGCTGCCACAGCAAAGGTGCCAGCGGGGAAAAGTGATGCTGGTCCTCACTGCCTCCTGGAACCCCTTCAAATGCCCCAGACAATTTGGCCCTCTCTGCTTTCCTGCGGACTCCATCCTCAAAAGCACCTGTTTTCACTCTCGGCAGCCTCCGGAGCAAAAAAGACAAACGTCCAGCTTTTGCTGCCACAGCAAAGGTGCCAGCGGGGAAAAGTGATGCTGGTCCTCACTGCCTCCTGGAACCCCTTCAAATGCCCCAGACAATTTGGCCCTCTCTGCTTTCCTGCGGACGCCATCCTCAAAAGCACCTGTTTTCGCTTTCGGCGGTGTTTGGAGCAAAAAAGACAAACGTCCAGCTTTTGCTGCCACAGCAAAGGTGCCAGCGGGGAAAAGTGATGCTGGTCCTCACTGCCTCCTGGAACCCCTTCAAATGCCCCAGACAATTTGGCCCTCTCTGCTTTCCTGCGGACTCCATCCTCAAAAGCACCTGTTTTCACTCTCGGCAGCCTCCGGAGCAAAAAAGACAAACGTCCAGCTTTTGCTGCCACAGCAAATGTTGCAGCGGGGAAAAGTGATGCTGGTCCTCACTGCCTCCTGGAACCCCTTCAAATGCCCCAGACAATTTGGCCCTCTCTGCTTTCCTGCGGACTCCATCCTCAAAAGCACCTGTTTTCACTCTCGGCAGCCTCCGGAGCAAAAAAGACAAACGTCCAGCTTTTGCTGCCACAGCAAAGGTGCCAGCGGGGAAAAGTGATGCTGGTCCTCACTGCCTCCTGGAACCCCTTCAAATGCCCCAGACAATTTGGCCCTCTCTGCTTTCCTGCGGACTCCATCCTCAAAAGCACCTGTTTTCACTCTCGGCAGCCTCCGGAGCAAAAAAGACAAACGTCCAGCTTTTGCTGCCACAGCAAAGGTGCCAGCGGGGAAAAGTGATGCTGGTCCTCACTGCCTCCTGGAACCCCTTCAAATGCCCCAGGCAATTTGGCCCTCTCTGCTTTCCTGCGGACTCCATCCTCAAAAGCACCTGTTTTCACTCTCGGCAGCCTCCGGAGCAAAAAAGACAAACGTCCAGCTTTTGCTGCCACAGCAAAGGTGCCAGCGGGGAAAAGTGATGCTGGTCCTCACTGCCTCCTGGAACCCCTTCAAATGCCCCAGACAATTTGGCCCTCTCTGCTTTCCTGCGCACTCCATCCTCAAAAGCACCTGTTTTCACTCTCGGCAGCCTCCGGAGCAAAAAAGACAAACGTCCAGCTTTTGCTGCCACAGCAAAGGTGCCAGCGGGGAAAAGTGATGCTGGTCCTCACTGCCTCCTGGAACCCCTTCAAATGCCCCAGACAATTTGGCCCTCTCTGCTTTCCTGCGGACTCCATCCTCAAAAGCACCTGTTTTCACTCTCGGCAGCCTCCGGAGCAAAAAAGACAAACGTCCAGCTTTTGCTGCCACAGCAAAGGTGCCAGCGGGGAAAAGTGATGCTGGTCCTCACTGCCTCCTGGAACCCCTTCAAATGCCCCAGACAATTTGGCCCTCTCTGCTTTCCTGCGGACTCCATCCTCAAAAGCACCTGTTTTCACTCTCGGCAGCCTCCGGAGCAAAAAAGACAAACGTCCAGCTTTTGCTGCCACAGCAAAGGTGGCAGCGGGGAAAAGTGATGCTGGTCCTCACTGCCTCCTGGAACCCCTTCAAATGCCCCAGACAATTTGGCCCTCTCTGCTTTCCTGTGGACTCCATCCTCAAAAGCACCTGTTTTCACTCTCGGCAGCCTCCGGAGCAAAAAAGACAAACGTCCAGCTTTTGCTGCCACAGCAAAGGTGGCAGCGGGGAAAAGTGATGCTGGTCCTCACTGCCTCCTGGAACCCCTTCAAATGCCCCAGACAATTTGGCCCTCTCTGCTTTCCTGCGGACTCCATCCTCAAAAGCACCTGTTTTCACTCTCGGCAGCCTCCGGAGCAAAAAAGACAAACGTCCAGCTTTTGCTGCCACAGCAAAGGTGCCAGCGGGGAAAAGTGATGCTGGTCCTCACTGCCTCCTGGAACCCCTTCAAATGCCCCAGACAATTTGGCCCTCTCTGCTTTCCTGCGCACTCCATCCTCAAAAGCACCTGTTTTCACTCTCGGCAGCCTCCGGAGCAAAAAAGACAAACGTCCAGCTTTTGCTGCCACAGCAAAGGTGGCAGCGGGGAAAAGTGATGCTGGTCCTCACTGCCTCCTGGAACCCCTTCAAATGCCCCAGGCAATTTGGCCCTCTCTGCTTTCCTGCGCACTCCATCCTCAAAAGCACCTGTTTTCACTCTCGGCAGCCTCCGGAGCAAAAAAGACAAACGTCCAGCTTTTGCTGCCACAGCAAAGGTGCCAGCGGGGAAAAGTGATGCTGGTCCTCACTGCCTCCTGGAACCCCTTCAAATGCCCCAGACAATTTGGCCCTCTCTGCTTTCCTGCGGACTCCATCCTCAAAAGCACCTGTTTTCACTCTCGGCAGCCTCCGGAGCAAAAAAGACAAACGTCCAGCTTTTGCTGCCACAGCAAAGGTGCCAGCGGGGAAAAGTGATGCTGGTCCTCACTGCCTCCTGGAACCCCTTCAAATGCCCCAGAAAATTTGGCCCTCTCTGCTTTCCTGCGGACTCCATCCTCAAAAGCACCTGTTTTCACTCTCGGCAGCCTCCGGAGCAAAAAAGACAAACGTCCAGCTTTTGCTGCCACAGCAAAGGTGCCAGCGGGAAAAGTGATGCTGGTCCTCACTGCCTCCTGGAACCCCTTCAAATGCCCCAGACAATTTGGCCCTCTCTGCTTTCCTGCGGACTCCATCCTCAAAAGCACCTGTTTTCACTCTCGGCAGCCTCCGGAGCAAAAAAGACAAACGTCCAGCTTTTGCTGCCACAGCAAAGGTGCCAGCGGGGAAAAGTGATGCTGGTCCTCACTGCCTCCTGGAACCCCTTCAAATGCCCCAGACAATTTGGCCCTCTCTGCTTTCCTGCGCACTCCATCCTCAAAAGCACCTGTTTTCACTCTCGGCAGCCTCCGGAGCAAAAAAGACAAACGTCCAGCTTTTGCTGCCACAGCAAAGGTGCCAGCGGGGAAAAGTGATGCTGGTCCTCACTGCCTCCTGGAACCCCTTCAAATGCCCCAGACAATTTGGCCCTCTCTGCTTTCCTGCGGACTCCATCCTCAAAAGCACCTGTTTTCACTCTCGGCAGCCTCCGGAGCAAAAAAGACAAACGTCCAGCTTTTGCTGCCACAGCAAAGGTGCCAGCGGGGAAAAGTGATGCTGGTCCTCACTGCCTCCTGGAACCCCTTCAAATGCCCCAGACAATTTGGCCCTCTCTGCTTTCCTGCGGACTCCATCCTCAAAAGCACCTGTTTTCACTCTCGGCAGCCTCCGGAGCAAAAAAGACAAACGTCCAGCTTTTGCTGCCACAGCAAAGGTGCCAGCGGGGAAAAGTGATGCTGGTCCTCACTGCCTCCTGGAACCCCTTCAAATGCCCCAGGCAATTTGGCCCTCTCTGCTTTCCTGCGGACTCCATCCTCAAAAGCACCTGTTTTCACTCTCGGCAGCCTCCGGAGCAAAAAAGACAAACGTCCAGCTTTTGCTGCCACAGCAAAGGTGCCAGCGGGGAAAGTGATGCTGGTCCTCACTGCCTCCTGGAACCCCTTCAAATGCCCCAGACAATTTGGCCCTCTCTGCTTTCCTGCGCACTCCATCCTCAAAAGCACCTGTTTTCACTCTCGGCAGCCTCCGGAGCAAAAAAGACAAACGTCCAGCTTTTGCTGCCACAGCAAAGGTGCCAGCGGGGAAAAGTGATGCTGGTCCTCACTGCCTCCTGGAACCCCTTCAAATGCCCCAGACAATTTGGCCCTCTCTGCTTTCCTGCGGACTCCATCCTCAAAAGCACCTGTTTTCACTCTCGGCAGCCTCCGGAGCAAAAAAGACAAACGTCCAGCTTTTGCTGCCACAGCAAAGGTGCCAGCGGGGAAAAGTGATGCTGGTCCTCACTGCCTCCTGGAACCCCTTCAAATGCCCCAGACAATTTGGCCCTCTCTGCTTTCCTGCGGACTCCATCCTCAAAAGCACCTGTTTTCACTCTCGGCAGCCTCCGGAGCAAAAAAGACAAACGTCCAGCTTTTGCTGCCACAGCAAAGGTGGCAGCGGGGAAAAGTGATGCTGGTCCTCACTGCCTCCTGGAACCCCTTCAAATGCCCCAGACAATTTGGCCCTCTCTGCTTTCCTGTGGACTCCATCCTCAAAAGCACCTGTTTTCACTCTCGGCAGCCTCCGGAGCAAAAAAGACAAACGTCCAGCTTTTGCTGCCACAGCAAAGGTGGCAGCGGGGAAAAGTGATGCTGGTCCTCACTGCCTCCTGGAACCCCTTCAAATGCCCCAGACAATTTGGCCCTCTCTGCTTTCCTGCGGACTCCATCCTCAAAAGCACCTGTTTTCACTCTCGGCAGCCTCCGGAGCAAAAAAGACAAACGTCCAGCTTTTGCTGCCACAGCAAAGGTGCCAGCGGGGAAAAGTGATGCTGCTCCTCACTGCCTCCTGGAACCCCTTCAAATGCCCCAGACAATTTGGCCCTCTCTGCTTTCCTGCGCACTCCATCCTCAAAAGCACCTGTTTTCACTCTCGGCAGCCTCCGGAGCAAAAAAGACAAACGTCCAGCTTTTGCTGCCACAGCAAAGGTGGCAGCGGGGAAAAGTGATGCTGGTCCTCACTGCCTCCTGGAACCCCTTCAAATGCCCCAGGCAATTTGGCCCTCTCTGCTTTCCTGCGCACTCCATCCTCAAAAGCACCTGTTTTCACTCTCGGCAGCCTCCGGAGCAAAAAAGACAAACGTCCAGCTTTTGCTGCCACAGCAAAGGTGCCAGCGGGGAAAAGTGATGCTGGTCCTCACTGCCTCCTGGAACCCCTTCAAATGCCCCAGACAATTTGGCCCTCTCTGCTTTCCTGCGGACTCCATCCTCAAAAGCACCTGTTTTCACTCTCGGCAGCCTCCGGAGCAAAAAAGACAAACGTCCAGCTTTTGCTGCCACAGCAAAGGTGCCAGCGGGGAAAAGTGAAGTCGTTGGTCCTCACTGCCTCCTGGAACCCCTTCAAATGCCCCAGAAAATTTGGCCCTCTCTGCTTTCCTGCGGACTCCATCCTCAAAAGCACCTGTTTTCACTCTCGGCAGCCTCCGGAGCAAAAAAGACAAACGTCCAGCTTTTGCTGCCACAGCAAAGGTGCCAGCGGGGAAAAGTGATGCTGGTCCTCACTGCCTCCTGGAACCCCTTCAAATGCCCCAGACAATTTGGCCCTCTCTGCTTTCCTGCGGACTCCATCCTCAAAAGCACCTGTTTTCACTCTCGGCAGCCTCCGGAGCAAAAAAGACAAACGTCCAGCTTTTGCTGCCACAGCAAAGGTGCCAGCGGGGAAAAGTGATGCTGGTCCTCACTGCCTCCTGGAACCCCTTCAAATGCCCCAGACAATTTGGCCCTCTCTGCTTTCCTGCGCACTCCATCCTCAAAAGCACCTGTTTTCACTCTCGGCAGCCTCCGGAGCAAAAAAGACAAACGTCCAGCTTTTGCTGCCACAGCCAAAGGTGCCAGCGGGGAAAAGTGATGCTGGTCCTCACTGCCTCCTGGAACCCCTTCAAATGCCCCAGACAATTTGGCCCTCTCTGCTTTCCTGCGGACTCCATCCTCAAAAGCACCTGTTTTCACTCTCGGCAGCCTCCGAAAAATGACAAACGTCCAGCTTTTGCTGCCACAGCAAAGGTGCCAGCGGGGAAAAGTGATGCTGGTCCTCACTGCCTCCTGGAACCCCTTCAAATGCCCCAGACAATTTGGCCCTCTCTGCTTTCCTGCGGACTCCATCCTCAAAAGCACCTGTTTTCGCTTTCGGCGGTGTTTGGAGCAAAAAAGACAAACGTCCAGCTTTTGCTGCCACAGCAAAGGTGCCAGCGGGGAAAAGTGATGCTGGTCCTCACTGCCTCCTGGAACCCCTTCAAATGCCCCAGACAATTTGGCCCTCTCTGCTTTCCTGCGGACTCCATCCTCATAAGCACCTGTTTTCACTCTCGGCAGCCTCCGGAGCAAAAAAGACAAACGTCCAGCTTTTGCTGCCACAGCAAAGGTGCCAGCGGGGAAAAGTGATGCTGGTCCTCACTGCCTCCTGGAACCCCTTCAAATGCCCCAGACAATTTGGCCCTCTCTGCTTTCCTGCGGACTCCATCCTCATAAGCACCTGTTTTCACTCTCGGCAGCCTCCGGAGCAAAAAAGACAAACGTCCAGCTTTTGCTGCCACAGCAAAGGTGCCAGCGGGGAAAAGTGATGCTGGTCCTCACTGCCTCCTGGAACCCCTTCAAACGCCCCAGACAATTTGGCCCTCTCTGCTTTCCTGCGGACTCCATCCTCAAAAGCACCTGTTTTCACTCTCGGCAGCCTCCGGAGCAAAAAAGACAAACGTCCAGCTTTTGCTGCCACAGCAAAGGTGCCAGCGGGGAAAAGTGATGCTGGTCCTCACTGCCTCCTGGAACCCCTTCAAATGCCCCAGACAATTTGGCCCTCTCTGCTTTCCTGCGGACTCCATCCTCATAAGCACCTGTTTTCACTCTCGGCAGCCTCCGGAGCAAAAAAGACAAACGTCCAGCTTTTGCTGCCACAGCAAAGGTGGCAGCGGGGAAAAGTGATGCTGGTCCTCACTGCCTCCTGGAACCCCTTCAAATGCCCCAGACAATTTGGCCCTCTCTACTTTCCTGCGGACTCCATCCTCAAAAGCACCTGTTTTCACTCTCGGCAGCCTCCGGAGCAAAAAAGACAAACGTCCAGCTTTTGCTGCCACAGCAAAGGTGCCAGCAGGGAAAAGTGATGCTGGTCCTCACTGCCTCCTGGAACCCCTTCAAATGCCCCAGACAATTTGGCCCTCTCTGCTTTCCTGCGGACGCCATCCTCAAAAGCACCTGTTTTCACTCTCGGCAGCCTCCGGAGCAAAAAAGACAAACGTCCAGCTTTTGCTGCCACAGCAAAGGTGCCAGCGGGGAAAAGTGATGCTGGTCCTCACTGCCTCCTGGAACCCCTTCAAATTCCCCAGACAATTTGGCCCTCTCTGCTTTCCTGCGGACTCCATCCTCAAAAGCACCTGTTTTCACTCTCGGCAGCCTCCGGAGCAAAAAAGACAAACGTCCAGCTTTTGCTGCCACAGCAAAGGTGCCAGCGGGGAAAAGTGATGCTGGTCCTCACTGCCTCCTGGAACCCCTTCAAATGCCCCAGACAATTTGGCCCTCTCTGCTTTCCTGCGGACTCCATCCTCAAAAGCACCTGTTTTCGCTTTCGGCGGTGTTTGGAGCAAAAAAGACAAACGTCCAGCTTTTGCTGCCACAGCAAAGGTGCCAGCGGGGAAAAGTGATGCTGGTCCTCACTGCCTCCTGGAACCCCTTCAAATGCCCCAGACAATTTGGCCCTCTCTGCTTTCCTGCGGACTCCATCCTCAAAAGCACCTGTTTTCACTCTCGGCAGCCTCCGGAGCAAAAAAGACAAACGTCCAGCTTTTGCTGCCACAGCAAATGTTGCAGCGGGGAAAAGTGATGCTGGTCCTCACTGCCTCCTGGAACCCCTTCAAATGCCCCAGACAATTTGGCCCTCTCTGCTTTCCTGCGGACTCCATCCTCAAAAGCACCTGTTTTCACTCTCGGCAGCCTCCGGAGCAAAAAAGACAAACGTCCAGCTTTTGCTGCCACAGCAAAGGTGCCAGCGGGGAAAAGTGATGCTGGTCCTCACTGCCTCCTGGAACCCCTTCAAATGCCCCAGACAATTTGGCCCTCTCTGCTTTCCTGCGGACTCCATCCTCAAAAGCACCTGTTTTCACTCTCGGCAGCCTCCGGAGCAAAAAAGACAAACGTCCAGCTTTTGCTGCCACAGCAAAGGTGCCAGCGGGGAAAAGTGATGCTGGTCCTCACTGCCTCCTGGAACCCCTTCAAATGCCCCAGACAATTTGGCCCTCTCTGCTTTCCTGCGGACTCCATCCTCAAAAGCACCTGTTTTCACTCTCGGCAGCCTCCGGAGCAAAAAAGACAAATGTCCAGCTTTTGCTGCCACAGCAAAGGTGCCAGCGGGGAAAAGTGATGCTGGTCCTCACTGCCTCCTGGAACCCCTTCAAATGCCCCAGACAATTTGGCCCTCTCTGCTTTCCTGCGGACTCCATCCTCAAAAGCACCTGTTTTCACTCTCGGCAGCCTCCGGAGCAAAAAAGACAAACGTCCAGCTTTTGCTGCCACAGCAAAGGTGCCAGCGGGGAAAAGTGATGCTGGTCCTCACTGCCTCCTGGAACCCCTTCAAATGCCCCAGACAATTTGGCCCTCTCTGCTTTCCTGCGGACTCCATCCTCAAAAGCACCTGTTTTCACTCTCGGCAGCCTCCGGAGCAAAAAAGACAAACGTCCAGCTTTTGCTGCCACAGCAAAGGTGCCAGCGGGGAAAAGTGATGCTGGTCCTCACTGCCTCCTGGAACCCCTTCAAATGCCCCAGACAATTTGGCCCTCTCTGCTTTCCTGCGGACTCCATCCTCAAAAGCACCTGTTTTCACTCTCGGCAGCCTCCGGAGCAAAAAAGACAAACGTCCAGCTTTTGCTGCCACAGCAAAGGTGCCAGCGGGGAAAAGTGATGCTGGTCCTCACTGCCTCCTGGAACCCCTTCAAATGCCCCAGACAATTTGGCCCTCTCTGCTTTCCTGCGGACTCCATCCTCAAAAGCACCTGTTTTCACTCTCGGCAGCCTCCGGAGCAAAAAAGACAAACGTCCAGCTTTTGCTGCCACAGCAAAGGTGCCAGCGGGGAAAAGTGATGCTGGTCCTCACTGCCTCCTGGAACCCCTTCAAATGCCCCAGACAATTTGGCCCTCTCTGCTTTCCTGCGGACTCCATCCTCAAAAGCACCTGTTTTCACTCTCGGCAGCCTCCGGAGCAAAAAAGACAAACGTCCAGCTTTTGCTGCCACAGCAAAGGTGGCAGCGGGGAAAAGTGATGCTGGTCCTCACTGCCTCCTGGAACCCCTTCAAATGCCCCAGACAATTTGGCGCTCTCTGCTTTCCTGCGGACTCCATCCTCAAAAGCACCTGTTTTCACTCTCGGCAGCCTCCGGAGCAAAAAAGACAAACGTCCAGCTTTTGCTGCCACAGCAAAGGTGCCAGCGGGGAAAAGTGATGCTGGTCCTCACTGCCTCCTGGAACCCCTTCAAATGCCCCAGACAATTTGGCCCTCTCTGCTTTCCTGCGCACTCCATCCTCAAAAGCACCTGTTTTCACTCTCGGCAGCCTCCGGAGCAAAAAAGACAAACGTCCAGCTTTTGCTGCCACAGCAAAGGTGCCAGCGGGGAAAAGTGATGCTGGTCCTCACTGCCTCCTGGAACCCCTTCAAATGCCCCAGACAATTTGGCCCTCTCTGCTTTCCTGCGGACTCCATCCTCAAAAGCACCTGTTTTCACTCTCGGCAGCCTCCGGAGCAAAAAAGACAAACGTCCAGCTTTTGCTGCCACAGCAAAGGTGCCAGCGGGGAAAAGTGATGCTGGTCCTCACTGCCTCCTGGAACCCCTTCAAATGCCCCAGACAATTTGGCCCTCTCTGCTTTCCTGCGCACTCCATCCTCAAAAGCACCTGTTTTCACTCTCGGCAGCCTCCGGAGCAAAAAAGACAAACGTCCAGCTTTTGCTGCCACAGCAAAGGTTGCAGCGGGGAAAAGTGATGCTGGTCCTCACTGCCTCCTGGAACCCCTTCAAATGCCCCAGACAATTTGGCCCTCTCTGCTTTCCTGCGGACTCCATCCTCAAAAGCACCTGTTTTCACTCTCGGCAGCCTCCGGAGCAAAAAAGACAAACGTCCAGCTTTTGCTGCCACAGCAAAGGTGCCAGCGGGGAAAAGTGATGCTGGTCCTCACTGCCTCCTGGAACCCCTTCAAATGCCCCAGACAATTTGGCCCTCTCTGCTTTCCTGCGGACTCCATCCTCAAAAGCACCTGTTTTCACTCTCGGCAGCCTCCGGAGCAAAAAAGACAAACGTCCAGCTTTTGCTGCCACAGCAAAGGTGCCAGCGGGGAAAAGTGATGCTGGTCCTCACTGCCTCCTGGAACCCCTTCAAATGCCCCAGACAATTTGGCCCTCTCTGCTTTCCTGCGCACTCCATCCTCAAAAGCACCTGTTTTCACTCTCGGCAGCCTCCGGAGCAAAAAAGACAAACGTCCAGCTTTTGCTGCCACAGCAAAGGTGCCAGCGGGGAAAAGTGATGCTGGTCCTCACTGCCTCCTGGAACCCCTTCAAATGCCCCAGACAATTTGGCCCTCTCTGCTTTCCTGCGCACTCCATCCTCAAAAGCACCTGTTTTCACTCTCGGCAGCCTCCGGAGCAAAAAAGACAAACGTCCAGCTTTTGCTGCCACAGCAAAGGTGCCAGCGGGGAAAAGTGATGCTGGTCCTCACTGCCTCCTGGAACCCCTTCAAATGCCCCAGACAATTTGGCCCTCTCTGCTTTCCTCGGACTCCATCCTAAAAAGCACCTGTTTTCGCATTCGGCGGTGTTTAGAGCAAAAAAGACAAACGTCCAGCTTTTGCTGCCACAGCAAAGGTGCCAGCGGGGAAAAGTGATGCTGGTCCTCACTGCCTCCTGGAACCCCTTCAAATGCCCCAGACAATTTGGCCCTCTCTGCTTTCCTGCGGACTCCATCCTCAAAAGCAAATGTTTTCACTCTCGGCAGCCTCCGGAGCAAAAATGACAAACGTCCAGCTTTTGCTGCCACAGCAAAGGTGCCAGCGGGGAAAAGTGATGCTGGTCCTCACTGCCTCCTGGAACCCCTTCAAATGCCCCAGACAATTTGGCCCTCTCTGCTTTCCTGCGGACTCCATCCTCAAAAGCACCTGTTTTCGCTTTCGGCGGTGTTTGGAGCAAAAAAGACAAACGTCCAGCTTTTGCTGCCACAGCAAAGGTGCCAGCGGGGAAAAGTGATGCTGGTCCTCACTGCCTCCTGGAACCCCTTCAAATGCCCCAGACAATTTGGCCCTCTCTGCTTTCCTGCGGACTCCATCCTCATAAGCACCTGTTTTCACTCTCGGCAGCCTCCGGAGCAAAAAAGACAAACGTCCAGCTTTTGCTGCCACAGCAAAGGTGCCAGCGGGGAAAAGTGATGCTGGTCCTCACTGCCTCCTGGAACCCCTTCAAATGCCCCAGACAATTTGGCCCTCTCTGCTTTCCTGCGGACTCCATCCTCAAAAGCACCTGTTTTCGCTTTCGGCGGTGTTTGGAGCAAGAAAGAGAAACGTCCAGCTTTTGCTGCCACAGCAAAGGTGCCAGCGGGGAAAAGTGATGCTGGTCCTCACTGCCTCCTGGAACCCCTTCAAATGCCCCAGACAATTTGGCCCTCTCTGCTTTCCTGCGGACTCCATCCTCAAAAGCACCTGTTTTCACTCTCGGCAGCCTCCGGAGCAAAAAAGACAAACGTCCAGCTTTTGCTGCCACAGCAAAGGTGCCAGCGGGGAAAAGTGATGCTGGTCCTCACTGCCTCCTGGAACCCCTTCAAATGCCCCAGACAATTTGGCCCTCTCTGCTTTCCTGCGCACTCCATCCTCAAAAGCACCTGTTTTCACTCTCGGCAGCCTCCGGAGCAAAAAAGACAAACGTCCAGCTTTTGCTGCCACAGCAAAGGTGCCAGCGGGGAAAAGTGATGCTGGTCCTCACTGCCTCCTGGAACCCCTTCAAATGCCCCAGACAATTTGGCCCTCTCTGCTTTCCTGCGGACTCCATCCTCAAAAGCACCTGTTTTCACTCTCGGCAGCCTCCGGAGCAAAAAAGACAAACGTCCAGCTTTTGCTGCCACAGCAAAGGTGCCAGCGGGGAAAAGTGATGCTGGTCCTCACTGCCTCCTGGAACCCCTTCAAATGCCCCAGACAATTTGGCCCTCTCTGCTTTCCTGCGCACTCCATCCTCAAAAGCACCTGTTTTCACTCTCGGCAGCCTCCGGAGCAAAAAAGACAAACGTCCAGCTTTTGCTGCCACAGCAAAGGTGCCAGCGGGGAAAAGTGATGCTGGTCCTCACTGCCTCCTGGAACCCCTTCAAATGCCCCAGACAATTTGGCCCTCTCTGCTTTCCTGCGGACGCCATCCTCAAAAGCACCTGTTTTCACTCTCGGCAGCCTCCGGAGCAAAAAAGACAAACGTCCAGCTTTTGCTGCCACAGCAAAGGTGCCAGCGGGGAAAAGTGATGCTGGTCCTCACTGCCTCCTGGAACCCCTTCAAATGCCCCAGACAATTTGGCCCTCTCTGCTTTCCTGCGCACTCCATCCTCAAAAGCACCTGTTTTCACTCTCGGCAGCCTCCGGAGCAAAAAAGACAAACGTCCAGCTTTTGCTGCCACAGCAAAGGTGCCAGCGGGGAAAAGTGATGCTGGTCCTCACTGCCTCCTGGAACCCCTTCAAATGCCCCAGACAATTTGGCCCTCTCTGCTTTCCTGCGGACTCCATCCTCAAAAGCACCTGTTTTCACTCTCGGCAGCCTCCGGAGCAAAAAAGACAAACGTCCAGCTTTTGCTGCCACAGCAAAGGTGCCAGCGGGGAAAAGTGATGCTGGTCCTCACTGCCTCCTGGAACCCCTTCAAATGCCCCAGACAATTTGGCCCTCTCTGCTTTCCTGCGCACTCCATCCTCAAAAGCACCTGTTTTCACTCTCGGCAGCCTCCGGAGCAAAAAAGACAAACGTCCAGCTTTTGCTGCCACAGCAAAGGTGCCAGCGGGGAAAAGTGATGCTGGTCCTCACTGCCTCCTGGAACCCCTTCAAATGCCCCAGACAATTTGGCCCTCTCTGCTTTCCTGCGGACTCCATCCTCAAAAGCACCTGTTTTCACTCTCGGCAGCCTCCAGAGCAAAAAAGACAAACGTCCAGCTTTTGCTGCCACAGCAAAGGTGCCAGCGGGGAAAAGTGATGCTGGTCCTCACTGCCTCCTGGAACCCCTTCAAATGCCCCAGACAATTTGGCCCTCTCTGCTTTCCTGCGGACTCCATCCTCAAAAGCACCTGTTTTCACTCTCGGCAGCCTCCAGAGCAAAAAAGACAAACGTCCAGCTTTTGCTGCCACAGCAAAGGTGCCAGCGGGGAAAAGTGATGCTGGTCCTCACTGCCTCCTGGAACCCCTTCAAATGCCCCAGACAATTTGGCCCTCTCTGCTTTCCTCAAACTCCATCCTAAAAAGCACCTGTTTTCGCTTTCGGCGGTGTTTAGAGCAAAAAAGACAAACGTCCAGCTTTTGCTGCCACAGCAAAGGTGCCAGCGGGGAAAAGTGATGCTGGTCCTCACTGCCTCCTGGAACCCCTTCAAATGCCCCAGACAATTTGGCCCTCTCTGCTTTCCTGCGCACTCCATCCTCAAAAGCACCTGTTTTCACTCTCGGCAGCCTCCGGAGCAAAAAAGACAAACGTCCAGCTTTTGCTGCCACAGCAAAGGTGCCAGCGGGGAAAAGTGATGCTGGTCCTCACTGCCTCCTGGAACCCCTTCAAATGCCCCAGACAATTTGGCCCTCTCTGCTTTCCTGCGGACTCCATCCTCAAAAGCACCTGTTTTCACTCTCGGCAGCCTCCGGAGCAAAAAAGACAAACGTCCAGCTTTTGCTGCCACAGCAAAGGTGCCAGCGGGGAAAAGTGATGCTGGTCCTCACTGCCTCCTGGAACCCCTTCAAATGCCCCAGACAATTTGGCCCTCTCTGCTTTCCTGCGGACTCCATCCTCAAAAGCACCTGTTTTCACTCTCGGCAGCCTCCGGAGCAAAAAAGACAAACGTCCAGCTTTTGCTGCCACAGCAAAGGTGCCAGCGGGGAAAAGTGATGCTGGTCCTCACTGCCTCCTGGAACCCCTTCAAATGCCCCAGACAATTTGGCCCTCTCTGCTTTCCTGCGGACGCCATCCTCAAAAGCACCTGTTTTCACTCTCGGCAGCCTCCGGAGCAAAAAAGACAAACGTCCAGCTTTTGCTGCCACAGCAAAGGTGCCAGCGGGGAAAAGTGATGCTGGTCCTCACTGCCTCCTGGAACCCCTTCAAATGCCCCAGACAATTTGGCCCTCTCTGCTTTCCTGCGGACTCCATCCTCAAAAGCACCTGTTTTCACTCTCGGCAGCCTCCAGAGCAAAAAAGACAAACGTCCAGCTTTTGCTGCCACAGCAAAGGTGCCAGCGGGGAAAAGTGATGCTGGTCCTCACTGCCTCCTGGAACCCCTTCAAATGCCCCAGACAATTTGGCCCTCTCTGCTTTCCTGCGGACTCCATCCTCAAAAGCACCTGTTTTCACTCTCGGCAGCCTCCAGAGCAAAAAAGACAAACGTCCAGCTTTTGCTGCCACAGCAAAGGTGCCAGCGGGGAAAAGTGATGCTGGTCCTCACTGCCTCCTGGAACCCCTTCAAATGCCCCAGACAATTTGGCCCTCTCTGCTTTCCTCAAACTCCATCCTAAAAAGCACCTGTTTTCGCTTTCGGCGGTGTTTAGAGCAAAAAAGACAAACGTCCAGCTTTTGCTGCCACAGCAAAGGTGCCAGCGGGGAAAAGTGATGCTGGTCCTCACTGCCTCCTGGAACCCCTTCAAATGCCCCAGACAATTTGGCCCTCTCTGCTTTCCTGCGGACTCCATCCTCAAAAGCACCTGTTTTCACTCTCGGCAGCCTCCGGAGCAAAAAAGACAAACGTCCAGCTTTTGCTGCCACAGCAAAGGTGCCAGCGGGGAAAAGTGATGCTGGTCCTCACTGCCTCCTGGAACCCCTTCAAATGCCCCAGACAATTTGGCCCTCTCTGCTTTCCTGCGCACTCCATCCTCAAAAGCACCTGTTTTCACTCTCGGCAGCCTCCGGAGCAAAAAAGACAAACGTCCAGCTTTTGCTGCCACAGCAAAGGTGCCAGCGGGGAAAAGTGATGCTGGTCCTCACTGCCTCCTGGAACCCCTTCAAATGCCCCAGACAATTTGGCCCTCTCTGCTTTCCTGCGCACTCCATCCTCAAAAGCACCTGTTTTCACTCTCGGCAGCCTCCGGAGCAAAAAAGACAAACGTCCAGCTTTTGCTGCCACAGCAAAGGTGCCAGCGGGGAAAAGTGATGCTGGTCCTCACTGCCTCCTGGAACCCCTTCAAATGCCCCAGACAATTTGGCCCTCTCTGCTTTCCTCAAACTCCATCCTAAAAAGCACCTGTTTTCGCTTTCGGCGGTGTTTGGAGCAAGAAAGAGAAACGTCCAGCTTTTGCTGCCACAGCAAAGGTGCCAGCGGGGAAAAGTGATGCTGGTCCTCACTGCCTCCTGGAACCCCTTCAAATGCCCCAGACAATTTGGCCCTCTCTGCTTTCCTGCGGACTCCATCCTCAAAAGCACCTGTTTTCACTCTCGGCAGCCTCCGGAGCAAAAAAGACAAACGTCCAGCTTTTGCTGCCACAGCAAAGGTGCCAGCGGGGAAAAGTGATGCTGGTCCTCACTGCCTCCTGGAACCCCTTCAAATGCCCCAGACAATTTGGCCCTCTCTGCTTTCCTGCGCACTCCATCCTCAAAAGCACCTGTTTTCACTCTCGGCAGCCTCCGGAGCAAAAAAGACAAACGTCCAGCTTTTGCTGCCACAGCAAAGGTGCCAGCGGGGAAAAGTGATGCTGGTCCTCACTGCCTCCTGGAACCCCTTCAAATGCCCCAGACAATTTGGCCCTCTCTGCTTTCCTGCGGACTCCATCCTCAAAAGCACCTGTTTTCACTCTCGGCAGCCTCCGGAGCAAAAAAGACAAACGTCCAGCTTTTGCTGCCACAGCAAAGGTGCCAGCGGGGAAAAGTGATGCTGGTCCTCACTGCCTCCTGGAACCCCTTCAAATGCCCCAGACAATTTGGCCCTCTCTGCTTTCCTGCGGACTCCATCCTCAAAAGCACCTGTTTTCACTCTCGGCAGCCTCCGGAGCAAAAAAGACAAACGTCCAGCTTTTGCTGCCACAGCAAAGGTGCCAGCGGGGAAAAGTGATGCTGGTCCTCACTGCCTCCTGGAACCCCTTCAAATGCCCCAGACAATTTGGCCCTCTCTGCTTTCCTGCACACTCCATCCTCAAAAGCACCTGTTTTCACTCTCGGCAGCCTCCGGAGCAAAAAAGACAAACGTCCAGCTTTTGCTGCCACAGCAAAGGTGCCAGCGGGGAAAAGTGATGCTGGTCCTCACTGCCTCCTGGAACCCCTTCAAATGCCCCAGACAATTTGGCCCTCTCTGCTTTCCTGCGGACTCCATCCTCAAAAGCACCTGTTTTCACTCTCGGCAGCCTCCAGAGCAAAAAAGACAAACGTCCAGCTTTTGCTGCCACAGCAAAGGTGCCAGCGGGGAAAAGTGATGCTGGTCCTCACTGCCTCCTGGAACCCCTTCAAATGCCCCAGACAATTTGGCCCTCTCTGCTTTCCTCAAACTCCATCCTAAAAAGCACCTGTTTTCGCTTTCGGCGGTGTTTAGAGCAAAAAAGACAAACGTCCAGCTTTTGCTGCCACAGCAAAGGTGCCAGCGGGGAAAAGTGATGCTGGTCCTCACTGCCTCCTGGAACCCCTTCAAATGCCCCAGACAATTTGGCCCTCTCTGCTTTCCTGCGGACTCCATCCTCAAAAGCACCTGTTTTCACTCTCGGCAGCCTCCGGAGCAAAAAAGACAAACGTCCAGCTTTTGCTGCCACAGCAAAGGTGCCAGCGGGGAAAAGTGATGCTGGTCCTCACTGCCTCCTGGAACCCCTTCAAATGCCCCAGACAATTTGGCCCTCTCTGCTTTCCTGCGGACTCCATCCTCAAAAGCACCTGTTTTCACTCTCGGCAGCCTCCGGAGCAAAAAAGACAAACGTCCAGCTTTTGCTGCCACAGCAAAGGTGCCAGCGGGGAAAAGTGATGCTGGTCCTCACTGCCTCCTGGAACCCCTTCAAATGCCCCAGACAATTTGGCCCTCTCTGCTTTCCTGCGCACTCCATCCTCAAAAGCACCTGTTTTCACTCTCGGCAGCCTCCGGAGCAAAAAAGACAAACGTCCAGCTTTTGCTGCCACAGCAAAGGTGCCAGCGGGGAAAAGTGATGCTGGTCCTCACTGCCTCCTGGAACCCCTTCAAATGCCCCAGACAATTTGGCCCTCTCTGCTTTCCTGCAAACTCCATCCTAAAAAGCACCTGTTTTCGCTTTCGGCGGTGTTAGAGCAAAAAAGACAAACGTCCAGCTTTTGCTGCCACAGCAAAGGTGCCAGCGGGGAAAAGTGATGCTGGTCCTCACTGCCTCCTGGAACCCCTTCAAATGCCCCAGACAATTTGGCCCTCTCTGCTTTCCTGCGGACTCCATCTTCAAAAGCACCTGTTTTCACTCTCGGCAGCCTCCGGAGCAAAAAAGACAAACGTCCAGCTTTTGCTGCCACAGCAAAGGTGCCAGCGGGGAAAAGTGATGCTGGTCCTCACTGCCTCCTGGAACCCCTTCAAATGCCCCAGACAATTTGGCCCTCTCTGCTTTCCTGCGGACTCCATCCTCAAAAGCACCTGTTTTCACTCTCGGCAGCCTCCGGAGCAAAAAAGACAAACGTCCAGCTTTTGCTGCCACAGCAAAGGTGCCAGCGGGGAAAAGTGATGCTGGTCCTCACTGCCTCCTGGAACCCCTTCAAATGCCCCAGACAATTTGGCCCTCTCTGCTTTCCTGCGGACTCCATCCTCAAAAGCACCTGTTTTCACTCTCGGCAGCCTCCGGAGCAAAAAAGACAAACGTCCAGCTTTTGCTGCCACAGCAAAGGTGCCAGCGGGGAAAAGTGATGCTGGTCCTCACTGCCTCCTGGAACCCCTTCAAATGCCCCAGACAATTTGGCCCTCTCTGCTTTCCTGCGGACGCCATCCTCAAAAGCACCTGTTTTCGCTTTCGGCGGTTTGTGTGGTGTTTGGAGCAAGAAAGACAAACGTCCAGCTTTTGCTGCCACAGCAAAGGTGCCAGCGGGGAAAAGTGATGCTGGTCCTCACTGCCTCCTGGAACCCCTTCAAATGCCCCAGACAATTTGGCCCTCTCTGCTTTCCTGCGGACTCCATCCTCAAAAGCACCTGTTTTCACTCTCGGCAGCCTCCGGAGCAAAAAAGACAAACGTCCAGCTTTTGCTGCCACAGCAAAGGTGCCAGCGGGGAAAAGTGATGCTGGTCCTCACTGCCTCCTGGAACCCCTTCAAATGCCCCAGACAATTTGGCCCTCTCTGCTTTCCTGCGCACTCCATCCTCAAAAGCACCTGTTTTCACTCTCGGCAGCCTCCGGAGCAAAAAAGACAAACGTCCAGCTTTTGCTGCCACAGCAAAGGTGCCAGCGGGGAAAAGTGATGCTGGTCCTCACTGCCTCCTGGAACCCCTTAGACAATTTGGCCCTCTCTGCTTTCCTGCGGACTCCATCCTCAAAAGCACCTGTTTTCACTCTCGGCAGCCTCCGGAGCAAAAAAGACAAACGTCCAGCTTTTGCTGCCACAGCAAAGGTGCCAGCGAGGAAAAGTGATGCTGGTCCTCACTGCCTCCTGGAACCCCTTCAAATGCCCCAGACAATTTGGCCCTCTCTGCTTTCCTGCGGACTCCATCCTCAAAAGCACCTGTTTTCACTCTCGGCAGCCTCCGGAGCAAAAAAGACAAACGTCCAGCTTTTGCTGCCACAGCAAAGGTGCCAGCGGGGAAAAGTGATGCTGGTCCTCACTGCCTCCTGGAACCCCTTCAAATGCCCCAGACAATTTGGCCCTCTCTGCTTTCCTGCGGACTCCATCCTCAAAAGCACCTGTTTTCACTCTCGGCAGCCTCCGGAGCAAAAAAGACAAACGTCCAGCTTTTGCTGCCACAGCAAAGGTGCCAGCGGGGAAAAGTGATGCTGGTCCTCACTGCCTCCTGGAACCCCTTCAAATGCCCCAGACAATTTGGCCCTCTCTGCTTTCCTGCGGACTCCATCCTCAAAAGCACCTGTTTTCACTCTCGGCAGCCTCCGGAGCAAAAAAGACAAACGTCCAGCTTTTGCTGCCACAGCAAAGGTGCCAGCGGGGAAAAGTGATGCTGGTCCTCACTGCCTCCTGGAACCCCTTCAAATGCCCCAGACAATTTGGCCCTCTCTGCTTTCCTGCGGACTCCATCCTCAAAAGCACCTGTTTTCACTCTCGGCAGCCTCCGGAGCAAAAAAGACAAACGTCCAGCTTTTGCTGCCACAGCAAAGGTGCCAGCGGGGAAAAGTGATGCTGGTCCTCACTGCCTCCTGGAACCCCTTCAAATGCCCCAGACAATTTGGCCCTCTCTGCTTTCCTGCGGACTCCATCCTCAAAAGCACCTGTTTTCACTCTCGGCAGCCTCCGGAGCAAAAAAGACAAACGTCCAGCTTTTGCTGCCACAGCAAAGGTGCCAGCGGGGAAAAGTGATGCTGGTCCTCACTGCCTCCTGGAACCCCTTCAAATGCCCCAGACAATTTGGCCCTCTCTGCTTTCCTGCGGACTCCATC
>NW_028128293.1:0-74889 GCF_965231255.1 Vanellus vanellus
GAGGCTGCCGAAAGCGAAAACAGGTGCTTTTGAGGATGGAGTCCGCAGGAAAGCAGAGAGGGCCAAATTGTCTGTGGCATTTGAAAGGGTTCCAGGAGGCAGTGAGAACCAGCATTACTTTTCCCCGCTGGTACCTTTGCTGTGGCAGCAAAAGCTGGACGTTTGTCTTTTTTGCTCCGGAGGTTGCCAAAAGCGAAAAAAGGTGCTTTTGAGGATGGAGTCCGCAGGAAAGCAGAGAGGGCCAAATTGTCTGGGGCATTTGAAAGGGTTCCAGGAGGCAGTGAGAACCAGCATTACTTTTCCCCGCTGGCACCTTTGCTGTGGCAGCAAAAGCTGGACGTTTGTCTTTTTTGCTCCGGAGGCTGCCGAAAGCGAAAACAGGTGCTTTTGAGGATGGAGTACGCAGGAAAGCAGAGAGAGCCAAATTGTCTGGGGCATTTGAAGGAGTTCCAGGAGGCAGTGAGAACCAGCATTACTTTTCCCTGCTGGCACGTTTGCTGTGGCAGCAAAAGCTGGACGTTTGTCTTTTTTGCTCCGGAGGTTGCCGAAAGCGAAAACAGGTGCTTTTGAGGATGGAGTCCGCAGGAAAGCAGAGAGGGCCAAATTGTCTGGGGCATTTGAAAGGGTTCCAGGAGGCAGTGAGAACCAGCATTACTTTTCCCCGCTGGCACCTTTGCTGTGGCAGCAAAAGCTGGACGTTTGTCTTTTTTGCTCCGGAGGCTGCCCAAAGCGAAAACAGGTGCTTTTGAGGATGGAGTCCGCAGGAAAGCAGAGAGGGCCAAATTGTCTGTGGCATTTGAAAGGGTTCCAGGAGGCAGTGAGAACCAGCATAACTTTTCCCCGCTGGCACCTTTGCTGTGGCAGCAAAAGCTGGACGTTTGTCTTTTTTGCTCCGGAGGGCGCCGAAAGCGAAAATAGGTTCTTTTGAGGATGGAGTCCGCAGGAAAGCAGAGAGAGCCAAATTGTCTGGGGCATTTGAAAGGGTTCCAGGAGGCAGTGAAAACCAGCATTACTTTTCCCCGCTGGCACCTTTGCTGTGGCAGCAAAAGCTGGACGTTTGTCTTTTTTGCTCCGGAGGCTGCCCAAAGCGAAAACAGCTGCTTTTGAGGATGGAGTCCGCAGCAAAGCAGAGAGGGCCAAATTGTCTGTGGCATTTGAAAGGGTTCCAGGAGGCAGTGAGAACCAGCATTACTTTTCCCCGCTGGCACCTTTGCTGTGGCAGCAAAAGCTGGACGTTTGTCTTTTTTGCTCCGGAGGCTGCCGAAAGCGAAAACAGGTGCTTTTGAGGATGGAGTCCGCAGGAAAGCAGAGGGCCAAATTGTCTGGGGCATTTGAAAGGGTTCCAGGAGGCAGTGAGAACCGGCATTACTTTTCCCCGCTGGCACCTTTGTTGTGGCAGCAAAAGCTGGACGTTTGTCTTTTTTGCTCCGGAGGCTGCCGAAAGCGAAAACAGGTGCTTTTGAGGATGGAGTCCGCAGGAAAGCAGAGAGGGCCAAATTGTCTGTGGCATTTGAAAGGGTTCCAGGAGGCAGTGAGAACCAGCATTACTTTTCCCTGCTGGCACGTTTGCTGTGGCAGCAAAAGCTGGACGTTTGTCTTTTTTGCTCCGGAGGCTGCCGAAAGCGAAAGCAGCTGCTTTTGAGGATGGAGTCCGCAGGAAAGCAGAGAGGGCCAAATTGTCTGTGGCATTTGAAAGGGTTCCAGGAGGCAGTGAGAACCAGCATTACTTTTCCCCGCTGGCACCTTTGCTGTGGCAGCAAAAGCTGGACGTTTGTCTTTTTTGCTCCGGAGGCTGCCCAAAGCGAAAACAGGTGCTTTTGAGGATGGAGTCCGCAGCAAAGCAGAGAGGGCCAAATTGTCTGTGGCATTTGAAAGGGTTCCAGGAGGCAGTGAGAACCAGCATTACTTTTCCCCGCTGCCACCTTTGCTGTGGCAGCAAAAGCTGGACGTTTGTCTTTTTTGCTCCGGAGGCTGCCGAAAGCGAAAACAGGTGCTTTTGAGGATGGAGTCCGCAGGAAAGCAGAGAGGGCCAAATTGTCTGTGGCATTTGAAAGGGTTCCAGGAGGCAGTGAGAACCAGCATTACTTTTCCCCGCTGGTACCTTTGCTGTGGCAGCAAAAGCTGGACGTTTGTCTTTTTTGCTCTGGAGGCTGCCGAAAGCGAAAACAGGTGCTTTTGAGGATGGAGTCCGCAGGAAAGCAGAGGGCCAAATTGTCTGGGGCATTTGAAAGGGTTCCAGGAGGCAGTGAGAACCGGCATTACTTTTCCCCGCTGGCACCTTTGTTGTGGCAGCAAAAGCTGGACGTTTGTCTTTTTTGCTCCGGAGGCTGCCGAAAGCGAAAACAGGTGCTTTTGAGGATGGAGTCCGCAGGAAAGCAGAGAGGGCCAAATTGTCTGTGGCATTTGAAAGGGTTCCAGGAGGCAGTGAGAACCAGCATTACTTTTCCCTGCTGGCACGTTTGCTGTGGCAGCAAAAGCTGGACGTTTGTCTTTTTTGCTCCGGAGGCTGCCGAAAGCGAAAGCAGCTGCTTTTGAGGATGGAGTCCGCAGGAAAGCAGAGAGGGCCAAATTGTCTGGGGCATTTGAAAGGGTTCCAGGAGGCAGTGAGAACCAGCATTACTTTTCCCCGCTGGCACCTTTGCTGTGGCAGCAAAAGCTGGACGTTTGTCTTTTTTGCTCCGGAGGCTGCCGAAAGCGAAAACAGCTGCTTTTGAGGATGGAGTCCGCAGGAAAGCAGAGAGGGCCAAATTGTCTGGGGCATTTGAAAGGGTTCCAGGAGGCAGTGAGAACCAGCATTACTTTTCCCCGCTGGCACCTTTGCTGTGGCAGCAAAAGCTGGACGTTTGTCTTTTTTGCTCCGGAGGCTGCCGAAAGCGAAAACAGGTGCTTTTGAGGATGGAGTCCGCAGGAAAGCAGAGAGGGCCAAATTGTCTGTGGCATTTGAAAGGGTTCCAGGAGGCAGTGAGAACCAGCATTACTTTTCCCCGCTGGCACCTTTGCTGTGGCAGCAAAAGCTGGACGTTTGTCTTTTTTGCTCCGGAGGCTGCCGAAAGCGAAAACAGCTGCTTTTGAGGATGGAGTCCGCAGGAAAGCAGAGAGGGCCAAATTGTCTGTGGCATTTGAAAGGGTTCCAGGAGGCAGTGAGAACCAGCATTACTTTTCCCCGCTGGCACCTTTGCTGTGGCAGCAAAAGCTGGACGTTTGTCTTTTTTGCTCCGGAGGCTGCCGAAAGCGAAAACAGGTGCTTTTGAGGATGGAGTCCGCAGGAAAGCAGAGAGGGCCAAATTGTCTGGGGCATTTGAAAGGGTTCCAGGAGGCAGTGAGAACCAGCATTACTTTTCCCCGCTGGTACCTTTGCTGTGGCAGCAAAAGCTGGACGTTTGTCTTTTTTGCTCTGGAGGCTGCCGAAAGCGAAAACAGGTGCTTTTGAGGATGGAGTCCGCAGGAAAGCAGAGAGGGCCAAATTGTCTGTGGCATTTGAAAGGGTTCCAGGAGGCAGTGAGAACCAGCATTACTTTTCCCCACTGGCACCTTTGCTGTGGCAGCAAAAGCTGGACGTTTGTCTTTTTTGCTCCGGAGGCTGCCGAAAGCGAAAACAGCTGCTTTTGAGGATGGAGTCCGCAGGAAAGCAGAGAGGGCCAAATTGTCTGTGGCATTTGAAAGGGTTCCAGGAGGCAGTGAGAACCAGCATTACTTTTCCCCACTGGAACCTTTGCTGTGGCAGCAAAAGCTGGACGTTTGTCTTTTTTGCTCCGGAGGCTGCCGAAAGCGAAAACAGGTGCTTTTGAGGATGGAGTCCACAGGAAAGCAGAGAGGGCCAAATTGTCTGGGGCATTTGAAAGGGTTCCAGGAGGCAGTGAGAACCAGCATTACTTTTCCCCGCTGGCACCTTTGCTGTGGCAGCAAAAGCTGGACGTTTGTCTTTTTTGCTCCGGAGGCTGCCGAAAGCGAAAACAGGTGCTTTTGAGGATGGAGTCCGCAGGAAAGCAGAGAGGGCCAAATTGTCTGGGGCATTTGAAAGGGTTCCAGGAGGCAGTGAGAACCAGCATTACTTTTCCCCGCTGCCACCTTTGCTGTGGCAGCAAAAGCTGGACGTTTGTCTTTTTTGCTCCGGAGGCTGCCGAAAGCGAAAACAGGTGCTTTTGAGGTTGGAGTCCACAGGAAAGCAGAGAGGGCCAAATTGTCTGTGGCATTTGAAAGGGTTCCAGGAGGCAGTGAGAACCAGCATTACTTTCCCCGCTGGCACCTTTGCTGTGGCAGCAAAAGCTGGACGTTTGTCTTTTTTGCTCCGGAGGCTGCCGAAAGCGAAAACATGAGCTTTTGAGGATGGAGTCCGCAAAAAAGCAGAGAGGGCCAAATTGTCTGTGGCATTTGAAAGGGTTCCAGGAGGCAGTGAGAACCAGCATTACTTTTCCCCGCTGGCACCTTTGCTGTGGCAGCAAAAGCTGGACGTTTGTCTTTTTTGCTCCGGAGGCTGCCGAAAGCGAAAACAGGTGCTTTTGAGGATGGAGTCCGCAGGAAAGCAGAGAGGGCCAAATTGTCTGTGGCATTTGAAAGGGTTCCAGGAGGCAGTGAGAACCGGCATTACTTTTCCCCACTGGCACCTTTGTTGTGGCAGCAAAAGCTGGACGTTTGTCTTTTTTGCTCCGGAGGCTGCCGAAAGCGAAAACAGGTGCTTTTGAGGATGGAGTCCGCAGGAAAGCAGAGAGGGCCAAATTGTCTGTGGCATTTGAAAGGGTTCCAGGAGGCAGTGAGAACCAGCATTACTTTTCCCTGCTGGCACCTTTGCTGTGGCAGCAAAAGCTGGACGTTTGTCTTTTTTGCTCCGGAGGGCGCCGAAAGCGAAAATAGGTGCTTTTGAGGATGGAGTCCGAAGGAAAGCAGAGAGGGCCAAATTGTCTGTGGCATTTGAAAGGGTTCCAGGAGGCAGTGAGAACCAGCATAACTTTTCCCCGCTGGCACCTTTGCTGTGGCAGCAAAAGCTGGACGTTTGTCTTTTTTGCTCCGGAGGCTGCCGAAAGCGAAAGCAGCTGCTTTTGAGGATGGAGTCCGCAGGAAAGCAGAGAGGGCCAAATTGTCTGGGGCATTTGAAAGGGTTCCAGGAGGCAGTGAGAACCAGCATTACTTTTCCCCGCTGGCACCTTTGCTGTGGCAGCAAAAGCTGGACGTTTGTCTTTTTTGCTCCGGAGGCTGCCGAAAGCGAAAACAGGTGCTTTTGAGGATGGAGTCCGCAGGAAAGCAGAGAGGGCCAAATTGTCTGTGGCAATTGAAAGGGTTCCAGGAGGCAGTGAGAACCAGCATTACTTTTCCCCGCTGGCACCTTTGCTGTGGCAGCAAAAGCTGGACGTTTGTCTTTTTTGCTCCGGAGGCTGCCGAAAGCGAAAACAGGTGCTTTTGAGGATGGAGTCCGCAGGAAAGCAGAGAGGGCCAAATTGTCTGTGGCATTTGAAAGGGTTCCAGGAGGCAGTGAGAACCAGCATAACTTTTCCCCGCTGGCACCTTTGCTGTGGCAGCAAAAGCTGGACGTTTGTCTTTTTTGCTCCGGAGGGCGCCGAAAGCGAAAATAGGTTCTTTTGAGGATGGAGTCCGCAGGAAAGCAGAGAGGGCCAAATTGTCTGTGGCATTTGAAAGGGTTCCAGGAGGCAGTGAGAACCAGCATTACTTTTCCCCGCTGGCACCTTTGCTGTGGCAGCAAAAGCTGGACGTTTGTCTTTTTTGCTCCGGAGGCTGCCGAAAGCGAAAACAGCTGCTTTTGAGGATGGAGTCCGCAGGAAAGCAGAGAGGGCCAAATTGTCTGTGGCATTTGAAAGGGTTCCAGGAGGCAGTGAGAACCGGCATTACTTTTCCCCGCTGGCACCTTTGTTGTGGCAGCAAAAGCTGGACGTTTGTCTTTTTTGCTCCGGAGGCTGCCGAAAGCGAAAACAGGTGCTTTTGAGGATGGAGTCCGCAGGAAAGCAGAGAGGGCCAAATTGTCTGTGGCATTTGAAAGGGTTCCAGGAGGCAGTGAGAACCAGCATTACTTTTCCCCGCTGGCACCTTTGCTGTGGCAGCAAAAGCTGGACGTTTGTCTTTTTTGCTCCGGAGGCTGCCGAAAGCGAAAGCAGCTGCTTTTGAGGATGGAGTCCGCAGGAAAGCAGAGAGGGCCAAATTGTCTGTGGCATTTGAAAGGGTTCCAGGAGGCAGTGAGAACCAGCATTACTTTTCCCCGCTGGCACCTTTGCTGTGGCAGCAAAAGCTGGACGTTTGTCTTTTTTGCTCCGGAGGCTGCCGAAAGCGAAAACAGGTGCTTTTGAGGATGGAGTCCACAGGAAAGCAGAGAGGGCCAAATTGTCTGTGGCAATTGAAAGGGTTCCAGGAGGCAGTGAGAACCAGCATTACTTTTCCCCGCTGGCACCTTTGCTGTGGCAGCAAAAGCTGGACGTTTGTCTTTTTTGCTCTGGAGGCTGCCGAAAGCGAAAACAGGTGCTTTTGAGGATGGAGTCCACAGGAAAGCAGAGAGGGCCAAATTGTCTGTGGCATTTGAAAGGGTTCCAGGAGGCAGTGAGAACCAGCATTACTTTTCCCCGCTGGCACCTTTGCTGTGGCAGCAAAAGCTGGACGTTTGTCTTTTTTGCTCCGGAGGCTGCCGAAAGCGAAAACAGCTGCTTTTGAGGATGGAGTCCACAGGAAAGCAGAGAGGGCCAAATTGTCTGTGGCATTTGAAGAGGTTCCAGGAGGCAGTGAGAACCAGCATTACTTTTCCCTGCTGGTACCTTTGCTGTGGCAGCAAAAGCTGGACGTTTGTCTTTTTTGCTCCGGAGGGCGCAGAAAGCAAAAATAGGTTCTTTTGAGGATGGAGTCCGCAGGAAAGCAGAGAGGGCCAAATTGTCTGTGGCATTTGAAAGGGTTCCAGGAGGCAGTGAGAACCAGCATTACTTTTCCCCGCTGGCACCTTTGCTGTGGCAGCAAAAGCTGGACGTTTGTCTTTTTTGCTCCGGAGGCTGCCGAAAGCGAAAATAGGTTCTTTTGAGGATGGAGTCCACAGGAAAGCAGAGAGGGCCAAATTGTCTGTGGCATTTGAAAGGGTTCCAGGAGGCAGTGAGAACCAGCATTACTTTTCCCCGCTGGCACCTTTGCTGTGGCAGCAAAAGCTGGACGTTTGTCTTTTTTGCTCCGGAGGCTGCCGAAAGCGAAAATAGGTGCTTTTGAGGATGGAGTCCGCAGGAAAGCAGAGAGGGCCAAATTGTCTGTGGCATTTGAAAGGGTTCCAGGAGGCAGTGATAACCAGCATTACTTTTCCCCGCTGGCACCTTTGCTGTGGCAGCAAAAGCTGGACGTTTGTCTTTTTTGCTCCGGAGGCTGCCGAAAGCGAAAACAGCTGCTTTTGAGGATGGAGTCCACAGGAAAGCAGAGAGGGCCAAATTGTCTGTGGCATTTGAAGAGGTTCCAGGAGGCAGTGAGAACCAGCATTACTTTTCCCTGCTGGTACCTTTACTGTGGCAGCAAAAGCTGGACGTTTGTCTTTTTTGCTCCGGAGGGCGCAGAAAGCAAAAATAGGTTCTTTTGAGGATGGAGTCCGCAGGAAAGCAGAGAGGGCCAAATTGTCTGTGGCATTTGAAAGGGTTCCAGGAGGCAGTGAGAACGAGCATTACTTTTCCCCGCTGGCACCTTTGCTGTGGCAGCAAAAGCTGGACGTTTGTCTTTTTTGCTCCGGAGGCTGCCGAAAGCGAAAATAGGTTCTTTTGAGGATGGAGTCCGCAGGAAAGCAGAGAGGGCCAAATTGTCTGGGGCATTTGAAAGGGTTCCAGGAGGCAGTGAGAACCAGCATAACTTTTCCCCGCTGGCACCTTTGCTGTGGCAGCAAAAGCTGGACGTTTGTCTTTTTTGCTCCGGAGGGCGCCGAAAGCGAAAATAGGTTCTTTTGAGGATGGAGTCCGCAGGAAAGCAGAGAGGGCCAAATTGTCTGTGGCATTTGAAAGGGTTCCAGGAGGCAGTGAGAACCAGCATTACTTTTCCCCGCTGGCACCTTTGCTGTGGCAGCAAAAGCTGGACGTTTGTCTTTTTTGCTCCGGAGGCTGCCGAAAGCGAAAACAGGTGCTTTTGAGGATGGAGTCCGCAGGAAAGCAGAGAGGGCCAAATTGTCTGTGGCATTTGAAAGGGTTCCAGGAGGCAGTGAGAACCGGCATTACTTTTCCCCGCTGGCACCTTTGTTGTGGCAGCAAAAGCTGGACGTTTGTCTTTTTTGCTCCGGAGGCTGCCGAAAGCGAAAACAGGTGCTTTTGAGGATGGAGTCCGCAGGAAAACAGAGAGGGCCAAATTGTCTGTGGCATTTGAAAGGGTTCCAGGAGGCAGTGAGAACCAGCATTACTTTTCCCTGCTGGCACCTTTGCTGTGGCAGCAAAAGCTGGACGTTTGTCTTTTTTGCTCCGGAGGGCGCCGAAAGCAAAAATAGGTTCTTTTGAGGATGGAGTCCGCAGGAAAGCAGAGAGGGCCAAATTGTCTGTGGCATTTGAAAGGGTTCCAGGAGGCAGTGAGAACCAGCATGACTTTTCCCCGCTGGCACCTTTGCTGTGGCAGCAAAAGCTGGACGTTTGTCTTTTTTGCTCCGGAGGCTGCCGAAAGCGAAAACAGCTGCTTTTGAGGATGGAGTCCGCAGGAAAGCAGAGAGGGCCAAATTGTCTGTGGCATTTGAAAGGGTTCCAGGAGGCAGTGAGAACCAGCATTACTTTTCCCCGCTGGCACCTTTGCTGTGGCAGCAAAAGCTGGACGTTTGTCTTTTTTGCTCCGGAGGCTGCCGAAAGCGAAAACAGGTGCTTTTGAGGATGGAGTCCGCAGGAAAGCAGAGAGGGCCAAATTGTCTGTGGCATTTGAAAGGGTTCCAGGAGGCAGTGAGAACCGGCATTACATTTCCCCGCTGGCACCTTTGTTGTGGCAGCAAAAGCTGGACGTTTGTCTTTTTTGCTCTGGAGGCTGCCGAAAGCGAAAACAGGTGCTTTTGAGGATGGAGTCCGCAGGAAAGCAGAGAGGGCCAAATTGTCTGTGGCATTTGAAAGGGTTCCAGGAGGCAGTGAGAACCAGCATTACTTTTCCCTGCTGGCACCTTTGCTGTGGCAGCAAAAGCTGGACGTTTGTCTTTTTTGCTCCGGAGGGCGCCGAAAGCAAAAATAGGTTCTTTTGAGGATGGAGTCCGCAGGAAAGCAGAGAGGGCCAAATTGTCTGTGGCATTTGAAAGGGTTCCAGGAGGCAGTGAGAACCAGCATGACTTTTCCCCGCTGGCACCTTTGCTGTGGCAGCAAAAGCTGGACGTTTGTCTTTTTTGCTCCGGAGGCTGCCGAAAGCGAAAACAGGTGCTTTTGAGGATGGAGTCCGCAGGAAAGCAGAGAGGGCCAAATTGTCTGTGGCATTTGAAAGGGTTCCAGGAGGCAGTGAGAACCAGCATTACTTTTCCCCGCTGGCACCTTTGCTGTGGCAGCAAAAGCTGGACGTTTGTCTTTTTTGCTCCGGAGGTTGCCGAAAGCGAAAACAGGTGCTTTTGAGGATGGAGTCCGCAGGAAAGCAGAGAGGGCCAAATTGTCTGTGGCATTTGAAAGGGTTCCAGGAGGCAGTGAGAACCAGCATAACTTTTCCCCGCTGGCACCTTTGCTGTGGCAGCAAAAGCTGGACGTTTGTCTTTTTTGCTCCGGAGGGCGCCGAAAGCGAAAATAGGTTCTTTTGAGGATGGAGTCCGCAGGAAAGCAGAGAGGGCCAAATTGTCTGTGGCATTTGAAAGGGTTCCAGGAGGCAGTGAGAACCAGCATTCCTTTTCCCCGCTGGCACCTTTGCTGTGGCAGCAAAAGCTGGACGTTTGTCTTTTTTGCTCCGGAGGCTGCCAAAAGCGAAAACAGCTGCTTTTGAGGATGGAGTCCGCAGGAAAGCAGAGAGGGCCAAATTGTCTGTGGCATTTGAAGAGGTTCCAGGAGGCAGTGAGAACCAGCATTACTTTTCCCCGCTGGTACCTTTGCTGTGGCAGCAAAAGCTGGACGTTTGTCTTTTTTGCTCCGGAGGGCGCCGAAAGCAAAAATAGGTTCTTTTGAGGATGGAGTCCGCAGGAAAGCAGAGAGGGCCAAATTGTCTGTGGCATTTGAAAGGGTTCCAGGAGGCAGTGAGAACGAGCATTACTTTTCCCCGCTGGCACCTTTGCTGTGGCAGCAAAAGCTGGACGTTTGTCTTTTTTGCTCCGGAGGCTGCCGAAAGCGAAAATAGGTTCTTTTGAGGATGGAGTCCGCAGGAAAGCAGAGAGGGCCAAATTGTCTGTGGCATTTGAAAGGGTTCCAGGAGGCAGTGAGAACCAGCATTACTTTTCCCCGCTGGCACCTTTGCTGTGGCAGCAAAAGCTGGACGTTTGTCTTTTTTGCTCCGGAGGCTGCCGAAAGCGAAAGCAGCTGCTTTTGAGGATGGAGTCCGCAGGAAAGCAGAGAGGGCCAAATTGTCTGTGGCATTTGAAAGGGTTCCAGGAGGCAGTGAGAACCAGCATTACTTTTCCCCGCTGGCACCTTTGCTGTGGCAGCAAAAGCTGGACGTTTGTCTTTTTTGCTCCGGAGGCTGCCGAAAGCGAAAACAGGTGCTTTTGAGGATGGAGTCCACAGGAAAGCAGAGAGGGCCAAATTGTCTGTGGCAATTGAAAGGGTTCCAGGAGGCAGTGAGAACCAGCATTACTTTTCCCCGCTGGCACCTTTGCTGTGGCAGCAAAAGCTGGACGTTTGTCTTTTTTGCTCTGGAGGCTGCCGAAAGCGAAAACAGGTGCTTTTGAGGATGGAGTCCACAGGAAAGCAGAGAGGGCCAAATTGTCTGTGGCATTTGAAAGGGTTCCAGGAGGCAGTGAGAACCAGCATTACTTTTCCCCGCTGGCACCTTTGCTGTGGCAGCAAAAGCTGGACGTTTGTCTTTTTTGCTCCGGAGGCTGCCGAAAGCGAAAACAGCTGCTTTTGAGGATGGAGTCCACAGGAAAGCAGAGAGGGCCAAATTGTCTGTGGCATTTGAAGAGGTTCCAGGAGGCAGTGAGAACCAGCATTACTTTTCCCTGCTGGTACCTTTGCTGTGGCAGCAAAAGCTGGACGTTTGTCTTTTTTGCTCCGGAGGGCGCAGAAAGCAAAAATAGGTTCTTTTGAGGATGGAGTCCGCAGGAAAGCAGAGAGGGCCAAATTGTCTGTGGCATTTGAAAGGGTTCCAGGAGGCAGTGAGAACCAGCATTACTTTTCCCCGCTGGCACCTTTGCTGTGGCAGCAAAAGCTGGACGTTTGTCTTTTTTGCTCCGGAGGCTGCTGAAAGCGAAAATAGGTTCTTTTGAGGATGGAGTCCGCAGGAAAGCAGAGAGGGCCAAATTGTCTGTGGCATTTGAAAGGGTTCCAGGAGGCAGTGAGAACCAGCATTACTTTTCCCCGCTGGCACCTTTGCTGTGGCAGCAAAAGCTGGACGTTTGTCTTTTTTGCTCCGGAGGCTGCCGAAAGCGAAAATAGGTGCTTTTGAGGATGGAGTCCGCAGGAAAGCAGAGAGGGCCAAATTGTCTGTGGCATTTGAAAGGGTTCCAGGAGGCAGTGAGAACCAGCATTACTTTTCCCCGCTGGCACCTTTGCTGTGGCAGCAAAAGCTGGACGTTTGTCTTTTTTGCTCCGGAGGCTGCCGAAAGCGAAAACAGCTGCTTTTGAGGATGGAGTCCACAGGAAAGCAGAGAGGGCCAAATTGTCTGTGGCATTTGAAGAGGTTCCAGGAGGCAGTGAGAACCAGCATTACTTTTCCCTGCTGGTACCTTTACTGTGGCAGCAAAAGCTGGACGTTTGTCTTTTTTGCTCCGGAGGGCGCAGAAAGCAAAAATAGGTTCTTTTGAGGATGGAGTCCGCAGGAAAGCAGAGAGGGCCAAATTGTCTGTGGCATTTGAAAGGGTTCCAGGAGGCAGTGAGAACGAGCATTACTTTTCCCCGCTGGCACCTTTGCTGTGGCAGCAAAAGCTGGACGTTTGTCTTTTTTGCTCCGGAGGCTGCCGAAAGCGAAAATAGGTTCTTTTGAGGATGGAGTCCGCAGGAAAGCAGAGAGGGCCAAATTGTCTGTGGCATTTGAAAGGGTTCCAGGAGGCAATGAGAACCAGCATAACTTTTCCCCGCTGGCACCTTTGCTGTGGCAGCAAAAGCTGGACGTTTGTCTTTTTTGCTCCGGAGGGCGCCGAAAGCGAAAATAGGTTCTTTTGAGGATGGAGTCCGCAGGAAAGCAGAGAGGGCCAAATTGTCTGTGGCATTTGAAAGGGTTCCAGGAGGCAGTGAGAACCAGCATTACTTTTCCCCGCTGGCACCTTTGCTGTGGCAGCAAAAGCTGGACGTTTGTCTTTTTTGCTCCGGAGGCTGCCGAAAGCGAAAACAGGTGCTTTTGAGGATGGAGTCCGCAGGAAAGCAGAGAGGGCCAAATTGTCTGTGGCATTTGAAAGGGTTCCAGGAGGCAGTGAGAACCGGCATTACTTTTCCCCGCTGGCACCTTTGTTGTGGCAGCAAAAGCTGGACGTTTGTCTTTTTTGCTCCGGAGGCTGCCGAAAGCGAAAACAGGTGCTTTTGAGGATGGAGTCCGCAGGAAAACAGAGAGGGCCAAATTGTCTGTGGCATTTGAAAGGGTTCCAGGAGGCAGTGAGAACGAGCATTACTTTTCCCCGCTGGCACCTTTGCTGTGGCAGCAAAAGCTGGACGTTTGTCTTTTTTGCTCCGGAGGGCGCCGAAAGCAAAAATAGGTTCTTTTGAGGATGGAGTCCGCAGGAAAGCAGAGAGGGCCAAATTGTCTGGGGCATTTGAAAGGGTTCCAGGAGGCAGTGAGAACCAGCATGACTTTTCCCCGCTGGCACCTTTGCTGTGGCAGCAAAAGCTGGACGTTTGTCTTTTTTGCTCCGGAGGCTGCCGAAAGCGAAAACAGCTGCTTTTGAGGATGGAGTCCGCAGGAAAGCAGAGAGGGCCAAATTGTCTGTGGCATTTGAAAGGGTTCCAGGAGGCAGTGAGAACCAGCATTACTTTTCCCCGCTGGCACCTTTGCTGTGGCAGCAAAAGCTGGACGTTTGTCTTTTTTGCTCCGGAGGCTGCCGAAAGCGAAAACAGGTGCTTTTGAGGATGGAGTCCGCAGGAAAGCAGAGAGGGCCAAATTGTCTGTGGCATTTGAAAGGGTTCCAGGAGGCAGTGAGAACCGGCATTACATTTCCCCGCTGGCACCTTTGTTGTGGCAGCAAAAGCTGGACGTTTGTCTTTTTTGCTCTGGAGGCTGCCGAAAGCGAAAACAGGTGCTTTTGAGGATGGAGTCCGCAGGAAAGCAGAGAGGGCCAAATTGTCTGTGGCATTTGAAAGGGTTCCAGGAGGCAGTGAGAACCAGCATTACTTTTCCCTGCTGGCACCTTTGCTGTGGCAGCAAAAGCTGGACGTTTGTCTTTTTTGCTCCGGAGGGCGCCGAAAGCAAAAATAGGTTCTTTTGAGGATGGAGTCCGCAGGAAAGCAGAGAGGGCCAAATTGTCTATGGCATTTGAAAGGGTTCCAGGAGGCAGTGAGAACCAGCATAACTTTTCCCCGCTGGCACCTTTGCTGTGGCAGCAAAAGCTGGACGTTTGTCTTTTTTGCTCCGGAGGGCGCCGAAAGCGAAAATAGGTTCTTTTGAGGATGGAGTCCGCAGGAAAGCAGAGAGGGCCAAATTGTCTGTGGCATTTGAAAGGGTTCCAGGAGCCAGTGAGAACCAGCATTACTTTTCCCCGCTGCCACCTTTGCTGTGGCAGCAAAAGCTGGACGTTTGTCTTTTTTGCTCCGGAGGCTGCCGAAAGCGAAAGCAGCTGCTTTTGAGGATGGAGTCCGCAGGAAAGCAGAGAGGGCCAAATTGTCTGTGGCATTTGAAAGGGTTCCAGGAGGCAGTGAGAACCAGCATTACTTTTCCCCGCTGGCACCTTTGCTGTGGCAGCAAAAGCTGGACGTTTGTCTTTTTTGCTCCGGAGGCTGCCGAAAGCGAAAACAGGTGCTTTTGAGGATGGAGTCCACAGGAAAGCAGAGAGGGCCAAATTGTCTGTGGCATTTGAAAGGGTTCCAGGAGGCAGTGAGAACCAGCATTCCTTTTCCCCGCTGGCACCTTTGCTGTGGCAGCAAAAGCTGGACGTTTGTCTTTTTTGCTCCGGAGGCTGCCAAAAGCGAAAACAGGTGCTTTTGAGGATGGAGTCCGCAGGAAAGCAGAGAGGGCCAAATTGTCTGTGGCATTTGAAGAGGTTCCAGGAGGCAGTGAGAACCAGCATTACTTTTCCCCGCTGGTACCTTTGCTGTGGCAGCAAAAGCTGGACGTTTGTCTTTTTTGCTCCGGAGGGCGCCGAAAGCAAAAATAGGTTCTTTTGAGGATGGAGTCCGCAGGAAAGCAGAGAGGGCCAAATTGTCTGTGGCATTTGAAAGGGTTCCAGGAGGCAGTGAGAACGAGCATTACTTTTCCCCGCTGGCACCTTTGCTGTGGCAGCAAAAGCTGGACGTTTGTCTTTTTTGCTCCGGAGGCTGCCGAAAGCGAAAATAGGTTCTTTTGAGGATGGAGTCCGCAGGAAAGCAGAGAGGGCCAAATTGTCTGTGGCATTTGAAAGGGTTCCAGGAGGCAGTGAGAACCAGCATTACTTTTCCCCGCTGCCACCTTTGCTGTGGCAGCAAAAGCTGGACGTTTGTCTTTTTTGCTCCGGAGGGCGCCGAAAGCGAAAATAGGTTCTTTTGAGGATGGAGTCCGCAGGAAAGCAGAGAGGGCCAAATTGTCTGTGGCATTTGAAAGGGTTCCAGGAGGCAGTGAGAACCAGCATTACTTTTCCCCGCTGGCACCTTTGCTGTGGCAGCGAAAGCTGGACGTTTGTCTTTTTTGCTCCGGAGGCTGCCGAAAGCGAAAACAGCTGCTTTTGAGGATGGAGTCCACAGGAAAGCAGAGAGGGCCAAATTGTCTGTGGCATTTGAAGAGGTTCCAGGAGGCAGTGAGAACCAGCATTACTTTTCCCCGCTGGCACCTTTGTTGTGGCAGCAAAAGCTGGACGTTTGTCTTTTTTGCTCCGGAGGCTGCCGAAAGCGAAAACAGCTGCTTTTGAGGATGGAGTCCGCAGGAAAGCAGAGAGGGCCAAATTGTCTGTGGCATTTGAAAGGGTTCCAGGAGGCAGTGAGAACCAGCATTACTTTTCCCTGCTGGCACCTTTGCTGTGGCAGCAAAAGCTGGACGTTTGTCTTTTTTGCTCCGGAGGGCGCCGAAAGCAAAAATAGGTTCTTTTGAGGATGGAGTCCGCAGGAAAGCAGAGAGGGCCAAATTGTCTGTGGCATTTGAAAGGGTTCCAGGAGGCAGTGAGAACCAGCATAACTTTTCCCCGCTGGCACCTTTGCTGTGGCAGCAAAAGCTGGACGTTTGTCTTTTTTGCTCCGGAGGGCGCCGAAAGCGAAAATAGGTTCTTTTGAGGATGGAGTCCGCAGGAAAGCAGAGAGGGCCAAATTGTCTGGGGCATTTGAAAGGGTTCCAGGAGCCAGTGAGAACCAGCATTACTTTTCCCCGCTGCCACCTTTGCTGTGGCAGTAAAAGCTGGACGTTTGTCTTTTTTGCTCCGGAGGCTGCCGAAAGCGAAAACAGCTGCTTTTGAGGATGGAGTCCGCAGGAAAGCAGAGAGGGCCAAATTGTCTGTGGCATTTGAAAGGGTTCCAGGAGGCAGTGAGAACCAGCATTACTTTTCCCCGCTGGCACCTTTGCTGTGGCAGCAAAAGCTGGACGTTTGTCTTTTTTGCTCCGGAGGCTGCCGAAAGCGAAAACAGGTGCTTTTGAGGATGGAGTCCGCAGGAAAGCAGAGAGGGCCAAATTGTCTGTGGCATTTGAAAGGGTTCCAGGAGGCAGTGAGAACCAGCATTCCTTTTCCCCGCTGGCACCTTTGCTGTGGCAGCAAAAGCTGGACGTTTGTCTTTTTTGCTCCGGAGGCTGCCAAAAGCGAAAACAGCTGCTTTTGAGGATGGAGTCCGCAGGAAAGCAGAGAGGGCCAAATTGTCTGTGGCATTTGAAGAGGTTCCAGGAGGCAGTGAGAACCAGCATTACTTTTCCCCGCTGGTACCTTTGCTGTGGCAGCAAAAGCTGGACGTTTGTCTTTTTTGCTCCGGAGGGCGCCGAAAGCAAAAATAGGTTCTTTTGAGGATGGAGTCCGCAGGAAAGCAGAGAGGGCCAAATTGTCTGTGGCATTTGAAAGGGTTCCAGGAGGCAGTGAGAACGAGCATTACTTTTCCCCGCTGGCACCTTTGCTGTGGCAGCAAAAGCTGGACGTTTGTCTTTTTTGCTCCGGAGGCTGCCGAAAGCGAAAATAGGTTCTTTTGAGGATGGAGTCCGCAGGAAAGCAGAGAGGGCCAAATTGTCTGTGGCATTTGAAAGGGTTCCAGGAGGCAGTGAGAACCAGCATTACTTTTCCCCGCTGCCACCTTTGCTGTGGCAGCAAAAGCTGGACGTTTGTCTTTTTTGCTCCGGAGGGCGCCGAAAGCGAAAATAGGTTCTTTTGAGGATGGAGTCCGCAGGAAAGCAGAGAGGGCCAAATTGTCTGTGGCATTTGAAAGGGTTCCAGGAGGCAGTGAGAACCAGCATTACTTTTCCCCGCTGGCACCTTTGCTGTGGCAGCGAAAGCTGGACGTTTGTCTTTTTTGCTCCGGAGGCTGCCGAAAGCGAAAACAGCTGCTTTTGAGGATGGAGTCCACAGGAAAGCAGAGAGGGCCAAATTGTCTGTGGCATTTGAAGAGGTTCCAGGAGGCAGTGAGAACCAGCATTACTTTTCCCCGCTGGCACCTTTGTTGTGGCAGCAAAAGCTGGACGTTTGTCTTTTTTGCTCCGGAGGCTGCCGAAAGCGAAAACAGCTGCTTTTGAGGATGGAGTCCGCAGGAAAGCAGAGAGGGCCAAATTGTCTGTGGCATTTGAAAGGGTTCCAGGAGGCAGTGAGAACCAGCATTACTTTTCCCTGCTGGCACCTTTGCTGTGGCAGCAAAAGCTGGACGTTTGTCTTTTTTGCTCCGGAGGGCGCCGAAAGCAAAAATAGGTTCTTTTGAGGATGGAGTCCGCAGGAAAGCAGAGAGGGCCAAATTGTCTGTGGCATTTGAAAGGGTTCCAGGAGGCAGTGAGAACCAGCATGACTTTTCCCCGCTGGCACCTTTGCTGTGGCAGCAAAAGCTGGACGTTTGTCTTTTTTGCTCCGGAGGCTGCCGAAAGCGAAAACAGGTGCTTTTGAGGATGGAGTCCGCAGGAAAGCAGAGAGGGCCAAATTGTCTGTGGCATTTGAAAGGGTTCCAGGAGGCAGTGAGAACGAGCATTACTTTTCCCCGCTGGCACCTTTGCTGCGGCAGCAAAAGCTGGACGTTTGTCTTTTTTGCTCCGGAGGGCGCCGAAAGCGAAAATAGGTTCTTTTGAGGATGGAGTCCGCAGGGAAGCAGAGAGGGCCAAATTGTCTGTGGCATTTGAAAGGGTTCCAGGAGGCAGTGAGAACCAGCATTACTTTTCCCCGCTGGCACCTTTGCTGTGGCAGCAAAAGCTGGACGTTTGTCTTTTTTGCTCCGGAGGCTGCCGAAAGCGAAAACAGGTGCTTTTGAGGATGGAGTCCGCAGGAAAGCAGAGAGGGCCAAATTGTCTGTGGCATTTGAAAGGGTTCCAGGAGGCAGTGAGAACCAGCATTACTTTTCCCCGCTGGCACCTTTGCTGTGGCAGCAAAAGCTGGACGTTTGTCTTTTTTGCTCCGGAGGCTGCCGAAAGCGAAAACAGCTGCTTTTGAGGATGGAGTCCGCAGGAAAGCAGAGAGGGCCAAATTGTCTGTGGCATTTGAAAGGGTTCCAGGAGGCAGTGAGAACCGTCATTACTTTTCCCCGCTGGCACCTTTGTTGTGGCAGCAAAAGCTGGACGTTTGTCTTTTTTGCTCCGGAGGCTGCCGAAAGCGAAAACAGCTGCTTTTGAGGATGGAGTCCGCAGGAAAGCAGAGAGGGCCAAATTGTCTGTGGCATTTGAAAGGGTTCCAGGAGGCAGTGAGAACCAGCATTACTTTTCCCCGCTGGCACCTTTGCTGTGGCAGCAAAAGCTGGACGTTTGTCTTTTTTGCTCCGGAGGCTGCCGAAAGCGAAAACAGCTGCTTTTGAGGATGGAGTCCGCAGGAAAGCAGAGAGGGCCAAATTGTCTGTGGCATTTGAAAGGGTTCCAGGAGGCAGTGAGAACCAGCATAACTTTTCCCCGCTGGCACCTTTGCTGTGGCAGCAAAAGCTGGACGTTTGTCTTTTTTGCTCCGGAGGGCGCCGAAAGCGAAAATAGGTTCTTTTGAGGATGGAGTCCGCAGGAAAGCAGAGAGGGCCAAATTGTCTGTGGCATTTGAAAGGGTTCCAGGAGGCAGTGAGAACCAGCATTACTTTTCCCCGCTGGCACCTTTGCTGTGGCAGCAAAAGCTGGACGTTTGTCTTTTTTGCTCCGGAGGCTGCCGAAAGCGAAAACAGGTGCTTTTGAGGATGGAGTCCGCAGGAAAGCAGAGAGGGCCAAATTGTCTGTGGCATTTGAAAGGGTTCCAGGAGGCAGTGAGAACCAGCATTACTTTTCCCCGCTGGCACCTTTGCTGTGGCAGCAAAAGCTGGACGTTTGTCTTTTTTGCTCCGAAGGCTGCCGAAAGCGAAAACAGCTGCTTTTGAGGATGGAGTCCGCAGGAAAGCAGAGAGGGCCAAATTGTCTGTGGCAATTGAAAGGGTTCCAGGAGGCAGTGAGAACCAGCATTACTTTTCCCCGCTGGCACCTTTGCTGTGGCAGCAAAAGCTGGACGTTTGTCTTTTTTGCTCCGGAGGCTGCCGAAAGCGAAAACAGGTGCTTTTGAGGATGGAGTCCACAGGAAAGCAGAGAGGGCCAAATTGTCTGTGGCATTTGAAAGGGTTCCAGGAGGCAGTGAGAACCAGCATTCCTTTTCCCCGCTGGCACCTTTGCTGTGGCAGCAAAAGCTGGACGTTTGTCTTTTTTGCTCCGGAGGCTGCCGAAAGCGAAAACAGCTGCTTTTGAGGATGGAGTCCGCATGAAAGCAGAGAGGGCCAAATTGTCTGTGGCATTTGAAGAGGTTCCAGGAGGCAGTGAGAACCAGCATTACTTTTCCCCGCTGGTACCTTTGCTGTGGCAGCAAAAGCTGGACGTTTGTCTTTTTTGCTCCGGAGGGCGCCGAAAGCAAAAACAGGTGCTTTTGAGGATGGAGTCCGCAGGAAAGCAGAGAGGGCCAAATTGTCTGTGGCATTTGAAAGGGTTCCAGGAGGCAGTGAGAACGAGCATTACTTTTCCCCGCTGGCACCTTTGCTGTGGCAGCAAAAGCTGGACGTTTGTCTTTTTTGCTCCGGAGGCTGCCGAAAGCGAAAATAGGTTCTTTTGAGGATGGAGTCCGCAGGAAAGCAGAGAGGGCCAAATTGTCTGTGGCATTTGAAAGGGTTCCAGGAGGCAGTGAGAACCAGCATTACTTTTCCCCGCTGGCACCTTTGCTGTGGCAGCAAAAGCTGGACGTTTGTCTTTTTTGCTCCGGAGGCTGCCGAAAGCGAAAACAGCTGCTTTTGAGGATGGAGTCCACAGGAAAGCAGAGAGGGCCAAATTGTCTGTGGCATTTGAAGAGGTTCCAGGAGGCAGTGAGAACCAGCATTACTTTTCCCCGCTGGCACCTTTGTTGTGGCAGCAAAAGCTGGACGTTTGTCTTTTTTGCTCCGGAGGCTGCTGAAAGCGAAAACAGGTGCTTTTGAGGATGGAGTCCGCAGGAAAGCAGAGAGGGCCAAATTGTCTGTGGCATTTGAAAGGGTTCCAGGAGGCAGTGAGAACCAGCATTACTTTTCCCTGCTGGCACCTTTGCTGTGGCAGCAAAAGCTGGACGTTTGTCTTTTTTGCTCCGGAGGGCGCCGAAAGCAAAAATAGGTTCTTTTGAGGATGGAGTCCGCAGGAAAGCAGAGAGGGCCAAATTGTCTGTGGCATTTGAAAGGGTTCCAGGAGGCAGTGAGAACCAGCATGACTTTTCCCCGCTGGCACCTTTGCTGTGGCAGCAAAAGCTGGACGTTTGTCTTTTTTGCTCCGGAGGCTGCCGAAAGCGAAAACAGGTGCTTTTGAGGATGGAGTCCGCAGGAAAGCAGAGAGGGCCAAATTGTCTGTGGCATTTGAAAGGGTTCCAGGAGGCAGTGAGAACGAGCATTACTTTTCCCCGCTGGCACCTTTGCTGCGGCAGCAAAATCTGGACGTTTGTCTTTTTTGCTCCGGAGGGCGCCGAAAGCGAAAATAGGTTCTTTTGAGGATGGAGTCCGCAGGGAAGCAGAGAGGGCCAAATTGTCTGTGGCATTTGAAAGGGTTCCAGGAGGCAGTGAGAACCAGCATTACTTTTCCCCGCTGGCACCTTTGCTGTGGCAGCAAAAGCTGGACGTTTGTCTTTTTTGCTCCGGAGGCTGCCGAAAGCGAAAACAGGTGCTTTTGAGGATGGAGTCCACAGGAAAGCAGAGAGGGCCAAATTGTCTGTGGCATTTGAAAGGGTTCCAGGAGGCAGTGAGGACCAGCATTACTTTTCCCCGCTGGCACCTTTGCTGTGGCAGCAAAAGCTGGACGTTTGTCTTTTTTGCTCCGGAGGCTGCCGAAAGCGAAAACAGCTGCTTTTGAGGATGGAGTCCGCAGGAAAGCAGAGAGGGCCAAATTGTCTGTGGCATTTGAAAGGGTTCCAGGAGGCAGTGAGAACCGGCATTACTTTTCCCCGCTGGCACCTTTGTTGTGGCAGCAAAAGCTGGACGTTTGTCTTTTTTGCTCCGGAGGCTGCCGAAAGCGAAAACAGCTGCTTTTGAGGATGGAGTCCGCAGGAAAGCAGAGAGGGCCAAATTGTCTGTGGCATTTGAAAGGGTTCCAGGAGGCAGTGAGAACCAGCATTACTTTTCCCCGCTGGCACCTTTGCTGTGGCAGCAAAAGCTGGACGTTTATCTTTTTTGCTCCGGAGGCTGCCCAAAGCGAAAACAGCTGCTTTTGAGGATGGAGTCCGCAGGAAAGCAGAGAGGGCCAAATTGTCTGTGGCATTTGAAAGGGTTCCAGGAGGCAGTGAGAACCAGCATAACTTTTCCCCGCTGGCACCTTTGCTGTGGCAGCAAAAGCTGGACGTTTGTCTTTTTTGCTCCGGATGGCGCCGAAAGCGAAAATAGGTTCTTTTGAGGATGGAGTCCGCAGGAAAGCAGAGAGGGCCAAATTGTCTGTGGCATTTGAAAGGGTTCCAGGAGGCAGTGAGAACCAGCATTACTTTTCCCCGCTGGCACCTTTGCTGTGGCAGCAAAAGCTGGACGTTTGTCTTTTTTGCTCCGGAGGCTGCCGAAAGCGAAAACAGGTGCTTTTGAGGATGGAGTCCGCAGGAAAGCAGAGAGGGCCAAATTGTCTGTGGCATTTGAAAGGGTTCCAGGAGGCAGTGAGAACCAGCATTACTTTTCCCCGCTGGCACCTTTGCTGTGGCAGCAAAAGCTGGACGTTTGTCTTTTTTGCTCCGGAGGCTGCCGAAAGCGAAAACAGCTGCTTTTGAGGATGGAGTCCGCAGGAAAGCAGAGAGGGCCAAATTGTCTGGGGCATTTGAAAGGGTTCCAGGAGGCAGTGAGAACCGGCATTACTTTTCCCCGCTGGCACCTTTGCTGTGGCAGCAAAAGCTGGACGTTTGTCTTTTTTGCTCCGGAGGCTGCCGAAAGCGAAAACAGGTGCTTTTGAGGATGGAGTCCGCAGGAAAGCAGAGAGGGCCAAATTGTCTGTGGCATTTGAAAGGGTTCCAGGAGGCAGTGAGAACCAGCATTACTTTTCCCCGCTGGCACCTTTGCTGTGGCAGCAAAAGCTGGACGTTTGTCTTTTTTGCTCCGGAGGCTGCCGAAAGCGAAAGCAGCTGCTTTTGAGGATGGAGTCCGCAGGAAAGCAGAGAGGGCCAAATTGTCTGTGGCATTTGAAAGGGTTCCAGGAGGCAGTGAGAACCAGCATTACTTTTCCCCGCTGGCACCTTTGCTGTGGCAGCAAAAGCTGGACGTTTGTCTTTTTTGCTCCGGAGGCTGCCGAAAGCGAAAACAGGTGCTTTTGAGGATGGAGTCCGCAGGAAAGCAGAGAGGGCCAAATTGTCTGTGGCAATTGAAAGGGTTCCAGGAGGCAGTGAGAACCAGCATTACTTTTCCCCGCTGGCACCTTTGCTGTGGCAGCAAAAGCTGGACGTTTGTCTTTTTTGCTCCGGAGGCTGCCGAAAGCGAAAACAGCTGCTTTTGAGGATGGAGTCCGCAGGAAAGCAGAGAGGGCCAAATTGTCTGTGGCATTTGAAAGGGTTCCAGGAGGCAGTGAGAACCAGCATAACTTTTCCCCGTTGGCACCTTTGCTGTGGCAGCAAAAGCTGGACATTTGTCTTTTTTGCTCCGGAGGGCGCCGAAAGCGAAAATAGGTGCTTTTGAGGATGGAGTCCGCAGGAAAGCAGAGAGGGCCAAATTGTCTGGGGCATTTGAAAGGGTTCCAGGAGGCAGTGAGAACCGGCATTACTTTTCCCCGCTGGCACCTTTGTTGTGGCAGCAAAAGCTGGACGTTTGTGTTTTTTGCTCCGGAGGCTGCCGAAAGCGAAAACAGGTGCTTTTGAGGATGGAGTCCGCAGGAAAGCAGAGAGGGCCAAATTGTCTGGGGCATTTGAAAGGGTTCCAGGAGGCAGTGAGAACCGGCATTACTTTTCCCCGCTGGCACCTTTGTTGTGGCAGCAAAAGCTGGACGTTTGTCTTTTTTGCTCCGGAGGCTGCCGAAAGCGAAAACAGGTGCTTTTGAGGATGGAGTCCGCAGGAAAGCAGAGAGGGCCAAATTGTCTGTGGCATTTGAAAGGGTTCCAGGAGGCAGTGAGAACCAGCATTACTTTTCCCCGCTGGCACCTTTGCTGTGGCAGCAAAAGCTGGACGTTTGTCTTTTTTGCTCCGGAGGCTGCCGAAAGCGAAAGCAGCTGCTTTTGAGGATGGAGTCCGCAGGAAAGCAGAGAGGGCCAAATTGTCTGTGGCATTTGAAAGGGTTCCAGGAGGCAGTGAGAACCAGCATTACTTTTCCCCGCTGGCACCTTTGCTGTGGCAGCAAAAGCTGGACGTTTGTCTTTTTTGCTCCGGAGGCTGCCGAAAGCGAAAACAGGTGCTTTTGAGGATGGAGTCCGCAGGAAAGCAGAGAGGGCCAAATTGTCTGTGGCATTTGAAAGGGTTCCAGGAGGCAGTGAGAACCAGCATAACTTTTCCCCGTTGGCACATTTGCTGTGGCAGCAAAAGCTGGACGTTTGTCTTTTTTGCTCCGGAGGGCGCCGAAAGCGAAAATAGGTGCTTTTGAGGATGGAGTCCGCAGGAAAGCAGAGAGGGCCAAATTGTCTGGGGCATTTGAAAGGGTTCCAGGAGGCAGTGAGAACCAGCATTACTTTTCCCCGCTGGCACCTTTGCTGTGGCAGCAAAAGCTGGACGTTTGTCTTTTTTGCTCCGGAGGCTGCCGAAAGCGAAAACAGGTGCTTTTGAGGATGGAGTCCGCAGGAAAGCAGAGAGGGCCAAATTGTCTGTGGCATTTGAAAGGGTTCCAGGAGGCAGTGAGAACCAGCATTACTTTTCCCTGCTGGCACCTTTGCTGTGGCAGCAAAAGCTGGACGTTTGTCTTTTTTGCTCCGGAGGGCGCCGAAAGCAAAAATAGGTTCTTTTGAGGATGGAGTCCGCAGGAAAGCAGAGAGGGCCAAATTGTCTGTGGCATTTGAAAGGGTTCCAGGAGGCAGTGAGAACCAGCATGACTTTTCCCCGCTGGCACCTTTGCTGTGGCAGCAAAAGCTGGACGTTTGTCTTTTTTGCTCCGGAGGCTGCCGAAAGCGAAAACAGGTGCTTTTGAGGATGGAGTCCGCAGGAAAGCAGAGAGGGCCAAATTGTCTGTGGCATTTGAAAGGGTTCCAGGAGGCAGTGAGAACCAGCATTACTTTTCCCCGCTGGCACCTTTGCTGTGGCAGCAAAAGCTGGACGTTTGTCTTTTTTGCTCCGGAGGCTGCCGAAAGCGAAAACAGGTGCTTTTGAGGATGGAGTCCGCAGGAAAGCAGAGAGGGCCAAATTGTCTGTGGCATTTGAAAGGGTTCCAGGAGGCAGTGAGAACCAGCATTACTTTTCCCCGCTGGCACCTTTGCTGTGGCAGCAAAAGCTGGACGTTTGTCTTTTTTGCTCCGGAGGTTGCCGAAAGCGAAAACAGGTGCTTTTGAGGATGGAGTCCGCAGGAAAGCAGAGAGGGCCAAATTGTCTGAGGCATTTTAAAGGGTTCCAGGAGGCAGTGAGAACCAGCATTACTTTTCCCCGCTGGCACCTTTGCTGTGGCAGCAAAAGCTGGACGTTTGTCTTTTTTGCTCCGGAGGCTGCCGAAAGCGAAAACAGGTGCTTTTGAGGATGGAGTCCGCAGGAAAGCAGAGAGGGCCAAATTGTCTGTGGCATTTGAAAGGGTTCCAGGAGGCAGTGAGAACCAGCATAACTTTTCCCCGCTGGCACCTTTGCTGTGGCAGCAAAAGCTGGACGTTTGTCTTTTTTGCTCCGGAGGGCGCCGAAAGCGAAAATAGGTTCTTTTGAGGATGGAGTCCGCAGGAAAGCAGAGAGGGCCAAATTGTCTGTGGCATTTGAAAGGGTTCCAGGAGGCAGTGAGAACCAGCATTACTTTTCCCCGCTGGCACCTTTGCTGTGGCAGCAAAAGCTGGACGTTTGTCTTTTTTGCTCCGGAGGCTGCCGAAAGCGAAAACAGCTGCTTTTGAGGATGGAGTCCGCAGGAAAGCAGAGAGGGCCAAATTGTCTGTGGCATTTGAAAGGGTTCCAGGAGGCAGTGAGAACCAGCATTACTTTTCCCCGCTGGCACCTTTGTTGTGGCAGCAAAAGCTGGACGTTTGTCTTTTTTGCTCCGGAGGCTGCCGAAAGCGAAAACAGCTGCTTTTGAGGATGGAGTCCGCAGGAAAGCAGAGAGGGCCAAATTGTCTGTGGCATTTGAAAGGGTTCCAGGAGGCAGTGAGAACCAGCATTACTTTTCCCCGCTGGCACCTTTGCTGTGGCAGCAAAAGCTGGACGTTTGTCTTTTTTGCTCCGGAGGCTGCCGAAAGCGAAAACAGGTGCTTTTGAGGATGGAGTCCGCAGGAAAGCAGAGAGGGCCAAATTGTCTGTGGCATTTGAAAGGGTTCCAGGAGGCAGTGAGAACCAGCATAACTTTTCCCCGCTGGCACCTTTGCTGTGGCAGCAAAAGCTGGACGTTTGTCTTTTTTGCTCCGGAGGGCGCCGAAAGCGAAAATAGGTTCTTTTGAGGATGGAGTCCGCAGGAAAGCAGAGAGGGCCAAATTGTCTGTGGCATTTGAAAGGGTTCCAGGAGGCAGTGAGAACCAGCATTCCTTTTCCCCGCTGGCACCTTTGCTGTGGCAGCAAAAGCTGGACGTTTGTCTTTTTTGCTCCGGAGGCTGCCGAAAGCGAAAACAGGTGCTTTTGAGGATGGAGTCCGCAGGAAAGCAGAGAGGGCCAAATTGTCTGTGGCATTTGAAAGGGTTCCAGGAGGCAGTGAGAACCAGCATTACTTTTCCCTGCTGGCACCTTTGCTGTGGCAGCAAAAGCTGGACGTTTGTCTTTTTTGCTCCGGAGGCTGCCGAAAGCGAAAACAGGTGCTTTTGAGGATGGAGTCCGCAGGAAAGCAGAGAGGGCCAAATTGTCTGTGGCATTTGAAGAGGTTCCAGGAGGCAGTGAGAACCAGCATTACTTTTCCCCGCTGGTACCTTTGCTGTGGCAGCAAAAGCTGGACGTTTGTCTTTTTTGCTCCGGAGGGCGCAGAAAGCAAAAATAGGTTCTTTTGAGGATGGAGTCCGCAGGAAAGCAGAGAGGGCCAAATTGTCTGTGGCATTTGAAAGGGTTCCAGGAGGCAGTGAGAACCAGCATTACTTTTCCCCGCTGGCACCTTTGCTGTGGCAGCAAAAGCTGGACGTTTGTCTTTTTTGCTCCGGAGGCTGCCGAAAGCGAAAATAGGTTCTTTTGAGGATGGAGTCCGCAGGAAAGCAGAGAGGGCCAAATTGTCTGTGGCATTTGAAAGGGTTCCAGGAGGCAGTGAGAACCAGCATTACTTTTCCCCGCTGGCACCTTTGCTGTGGCAGCAAAAGCTGGACGTTTGTCTTTTTTGCTCCGGAACCTGCCCAAAGCGAAAACAGGTGCTTTTGAGGATGGAGTCCGCAGCAAAGCAGAGAGGGCCAAATTGTCTGTGGCATTTGAAAGGGTTCCAGGAGGCAGTGAGAACCAGCATTACTTTTCCCCGCTGGCACCTTTGCTGTGGCAGCAAAAGCTGGACGTTTGTCTTTTTTGCTCCGGAGGCTGCCGAAAGCGAAAACAGGTGCTTTTGAGGATGGAGTCCGCAGGAAAGCAGAGAGGGCCAAATTGTCTGTGGCATTTGAAAGGGTTCCAGGAGGCAGTGAGAACCAGCATTACTTTTCCCCGCTGGCACCTTTGTTGTGGCAGCAAAAGCTGGACGTTTGTCTTTTTTGCTCCGGAGGCTGCCGAAAGCGAAAACAGGTGCTTTTGAGGATGGAGTCCGCAGGAAAGCAGAGAGGGCCAAATTGTCTGTGGCATTTGAAAGGGTTCCAGGAGGCAGTGAGAACCAGCATTACTTTTCCCCGCTGGCACCTTTGCTGTGGCAGCAAAAGCTGGACGTTTGTCTTTTTTGCTCCGGAGGCTGCCGAAAGCGAAAACAGGTGCTTTTGAGGATGGAGTCCGCAGGAAAGCAGAGAGGGCCAAATTGTCTGTGGCATTTGAAAGGGTTCCAGGAGGCAGTGAGAACCAGCATTACTTTTCCCCGCTGCCACCTTTGCTGTGGCAGCAAAAGCTGGACGTTTGTCTTTTTTGCTCCGGAGGCTGCCCAAAGCGAAAACAGCTGCTTTTGAGGATGGAGTCCGCAGCAAAGCAGAGAGGGCCAAATTGTCTGTGGCATTTGAAAGGGTTCCAGGAGGCAGTGAGAACCAGCATTACTTTTCCCCGCTGGCACCTTTGCTGTGGCAGCAAAAGCTGGACGTTTGTCTTTTTTGCTCCGGAGGCTGCCGAAAGCGAAAACAGCTGCTTTTGAGGATGGAGTCCGCAGGAAAGCAGAGAGGGCCAAATTGTCTGTGGCATTTGAAGAGGTTCCAGGAGGCAGTGAGAACCAGCATTACTTTTCCCCGCTGGTACCTTTGCTGTGGCAGCAAAAGCTGGACGTTTGTCTTTTTTGCTCCGGAGGGCGCCGAAAGCAAAAATAGGTTCTTTTGAGGATGGAGTCCGCAGGAAAGCAGAGAGGGCCAAATTGTCTGTGGCATTTGAAAGGGTTCCAGGAGGCAGTGAGAACCAGCATAACTTTTCCCCGCTGGCACCTTTGCTGTGGCAGCAAAAGCTGGACGTTTGTCTTTTTTGCTCCGGAGGCTGCCGAAAGCGAAAACAGGTGCTTTTGAGGATGGAGTCCGCAGGAAAGCAGAGAGGGCCAAATTGTCTGTGGCATTTGAAAGGGTTCCAGGAGGCAGTGAGAACCAGCATTACTTTTCCCCGCTGGCACCTTTGCTGTGGCAGCAAAAGCTGGACGTTTGTCTTTTTTGCTCCGGAGGCTGCCGAAAGCGAAAATAGGTGCTTTTGAGGATGGAGTCCACAGGAAAGCAGAGAGGGCCAAATTGTCTGTGGCATTTGAAGAGGTTCCAGGAGGCAGTGAGAACCAGCATTACTTTTCCCCGCTGGTACCTTTGCTGTGGCAGCAAAAGCTGGACGTTTGTCTTTTTTGCTCCGGAGGGCGCCGAAAGCAAAAATAGGTTCTTTTGAGGATGGAGTCCGCAGGAAAGCAGAGAGGGCCAAATTGTCTGTGGCATTTGAAAGGGTTCCAGGAGGCAGTGAGAACCAGCATTACTTTTCCCCGCTGGCACCTTTGCTGTGGCAGCAAAAGCTGGACGTTTGTCTTTTTTGCTCCGGAGGTTGCCGAAAGCGAAAACAGGTGCTTTTGAGGATGGAGTCCGCAGGAAAGCAGAGAGGGCCAAATTGTCTGGGGCATTTGAAAGGGTTCCAGGAGGCAGTGAGAACCAGCATTACTTTTCCCTGCTGGCACCTTTGCTGTGGCAGCAAAAGCTGGACGTTTGTCTTTTTTGCTCCGGAGGCTGCCGAAAGCGAAAACAGGTGCTTTTGAGGATGGAGTCCGCAGGAAAGCAGAGAGGGCCAAATTGTCTGTGGCATTTGAAAGGGTTCCAGGAGGCAGTGAGAACCAGCATAACTTTTCCCCGCTGGCACCTTTGCTGTGGCAGCAAAAGCTGGACGTTTGTCTCTTTTGCTCCGGAGGGCGCCGAAAGCGAAAATAGGTTCTTTTGAGGATGGAGTCCGCAGGAAAGCAGAGAGGGCCAAATTGTCTGTGGCATTTGAAAGGGTTCCAGGAGGCAGTGAGAACCGGCATTACTTTTCCCCGCTGGCACCTTTGCTGTGGCAGCAAAAGCTGGACGTTTGTCTTTTTTGCTCCGGAGGCTGCCGAAAGCGAAAACAGCTGCTTTTGAGGATGGAGTCCGCAGGAAAGCAGAGAGGGCCAAATTGTCTGTGGCATTTGAAAGGGTTCCAGGAGGCAGTGAGAACCAGCATTACTTTTCCCCGCTGGCACCTTTGTTGTGGCAGCAAAAGCTGGACGTTTGTCTTTTTTGCTCCTGAGGATGCCGGAAGCGAAAACAGGTGCTTTTGAGGATGGAGTCCGCAGGAAAGCAGAGAGGGCCAAATTGTCTGTGGCATTTGAAAGGGTTCCAGGAGGCAGTGAGAACCAGCATTACTTTTCCCCGCTGGCACCTTTGCTGTGGCAGCAAAAGCTGGACGTTTGTCTTTTTTGCTCCGGAGGCTGCCGAAAGCGAAAGCAGCTGCTTTTAAGGATGGAGTCCGCAGGAAAGCAGAGAGGGCCAAATTGTCTGTGGCATTTGAAAGGGTTCCAGGAGGCAGTGAGAACCAGCATTACTTTTCCCCGCTGGCACCTTTGCTGTGGCAGCAAAAGCTGGACGTTTGTCTTTTTTGCTCCGGAGGCTGCCGAAAGCGAAAACAGGTGCTTTTGAGGATGGAGTCCGCAGGAAAGCAGAGAGGGCCAAATTGTCTGTGGCAATTGAAAGGGTTCCAGGAGGCAGTGAGAACCAGCATTACTTTTCCCCGCTGGCACCTTTGCTGTGGCAGCAAAAGCTGGACGTTTGTCTTTTTTGCTCCGGAGGTTGCCGAAAGCGAAAAAAGGTGCTTTTGAGGATGGAGTCCGCAGGAAAGCAGAGAGGGCCAAATTGTCTGTGGCATTTGAAGAGGTTCCAGGAGGCAGTGAGAACCAGCATTACTTTTCCCCGCTGGCACCTTTGCTGTGGCAGCAAAAGCTGGACGTTTGTCTTTTTTGCTCCGGAGGCTGCCGAAAGCGAAAACAGGTGCTTTTGAGGATGGAGTCCACAGGAAAGCAGAGAGGGCCAAATTGTCTGTGGCATTTGAAAGGGTTCCAGGAGGCAGTGAGAACCAGCATTACTTTTCCCCGCTGGCACCTTTGCTGTGGCAGCAAAAGCTGGACGTTTGTCTTTTTTGCTCCGGAGGCTGCCGAAAGCGAAAACAGCTGCTTTTGAGGATGGAGTCCGCAGGAAAGCAGAGAGGGCCAAATTGTCTGTGGCATTTGAAGAGGTTCCAGGAGGCAGTGAGAACCAGCATTACTTTTCCCCGCTGGTACCTTTGCTGTGGCAGCAAAAGCTGGACGTTTGTCTTTTTTGCTCCGGAGGGCGCCGAAAGCAAAAATAGGTTCTTTTGAGGATGGAGTCCGCAGGAAAGCAGAGAGGGCCAAATTGTCTGTGGCATTTGAAAGGGTTCCAGGAGGCAGTGAGAACGAGCATTACTTTTCCCCGCTGGCACCTTTGCTGTGGCAGCAAAAGCTGGACGTTTGTCTTTTTTGCTCTGGAGGCTGCCGAAAGCGAAAATAGGTTCTTTTGAGGATGGAGTCCGCAGGAAAGCAGAGAGGGCCAAATTGTCTGTGGCATTTGAAAGGGTTCCAGGAGGCAGTGAGAACCAGCATTACTTTTCCCCGCTGGCACCTTTGCTGTGGCAGCAAAAGCTGGACGTTTGTCTTTTTTGCTCCGGAGGCTGCCGAAAGCGAAAGCAGCTGCTTTTAAGGATGGAGTCCGCAGGAAAGCAGAGAGGGCCAAATTGTCTGTGGCATTTGAAAGGGTTCCAGGAGGCAGTGAGAACCAGCATTACTTTTCCCCGCTGGCACCTTTGCTGTGGCAGCAAAAGCTGGACGTTTGTCTTTTTTGCTCCGGAGGCTGCCGAAAGCGAAAACAGGTGCTTTTGAGGATGGAGTCCGCAGGAAAGCAGAGAGGGCCAAATTGTCTGTGGCAATTGAAAGGGTTCCAGGAGGCAGTGAGAACCAGCATTACTTTTCCCCGCTGGCACCTTTGCTGTGGCAGCAAAAGCTGGACGTTTGTCTTTTTTGCTCCGGAGGTTGCCGAAAGCGAAAAAAGGTGCTTTTGAGGATGGAGTCCGCAGGAAAGCAGAGAGGGCCAAATTGTCTGTGGCATTTGAAAGGGTTCCAGGAGGCAGTGAGAACCAGCATTACTTTTCCCCGCTGGCACCTTTGCTGTGGCAGCAAAAGCTGGACGTTTGTCTTTTTTGCTCCGGAGGCTGCCGAAAGCGAAAACAGGTGCTTTTGAGGATGGAGTCCACAGGAAAGCAGAGAGGGCCAAATTGTCTGTGGCATTTGAAAGGGTTCCAGGAGGCAGTGAGAACCAGCATTACTTTTCCCCGCTGGCACCTTTGCTGTGGCAGCAAAAGCTGGACGTTTGTCTTTTTTGCTCCGGAGGCTGCCGAAAGCGAAAACAGCTGCTTTTGAGGATGGAGTCCGCAGGAAAGCAGAGAGGGCCAAATTGTCTGTGGCATTTGAAGAGGTTCCAGGAGGCAGTGAGAACCAGCATTACTTTTCCCCGCTGGTACCTTTGCTGTGGCAGCAAAAGCTGGACGTTTGTCTTTTTTGCTCCGGAGGGCGCCGAAAGCAAAAATAGGTTCTTTTGAGGATGGAGTCCGCAGGAAAGCAGAGAGGGCCAAATTGTCTGTGGCATTTGAAAGGGTTCCAGGAGGCAGTGAGAACGAGCATTACTTTTCCCCGCTGGCACCTTTGCTGTGGCAGCAAAAGCTGGACGTTTGTCTTTTTTGCTCTGGAGGCTGCCGAAAGCGAAAATAGGTTCTTTTGAGGATGGAGTCCGCAGGAAAGCAGAGAGGGCCAAATTGTCTGTGGCATTTGAAAGGGTTCCAGGAGGCAGTGAGAACCAGCATTACTTTTCCCCGCTGGCACCTTTGCTGTGGCAGCAAAAGCTGGACGTTTGTCTTTTTTGCTCCGGAGGCTGCCCAAAGCGAAAACAGGTGCTTTTGAGGATGGAGTCCGCAGCAAAGCAGAGAGGGCCAAATTGTCTGTGGCATTTGAAAGGGTTCCAGGAGGCAGTGAGAACCAGCATTACTTTTCCCCGCTGGCACCTTTGCTGTGGCAGCAAAAGCTGGACGTTTGTCTTTTTTGCTCCGGAGGTTGCCGAAAGCGAAAACAGGTGCTTTTGAGGATGGAGTCCGCAGGAAAGCAGAGAGGGCCAAATTTTCTGGGGCATTTGAAAGGGTTCCAGGAGGCAGTGAGAACCAGCATTACTTTTCCCCGCTGGCACCTTTGTTGTGGCAGCAAAAGCTGGACGTTTGTCTTTTTTGCTCCGGAGGCTGCCGAAAGCGAAAACAGGTGCTTTTGAGGATGGAGTCCGCATGAAAGCAGAGAGGGCCAAATTGTCTGTGGCATTTGAAAGGGTTCCAGGAGGCAGTGAGAACCAGCATTACTTTTCCCGCTGGCACCTTTGCTGTGGCAGCAAAAGCTGGACGTTTGTCTTTTTTGCTCCGGAGGCTGCCGAAAGCGAAAACAGCTGCTTTTTGAGGATGGAGTCCGCAGGAAAGCAGAGAGGGCCAAATTGTCTGGGGCATTTGAAAGGGTTCCAGGAGGCAGTGAGAACCAGCATTACTTTTCCCCGCTGGCACCTTTGCTGTGGCAGCAAAAGCTGGACGTTTGTCTTTTTTGCTCCGGAGGCTGCCGAAAGCGAAAACAGGTGCTTTTGAGGATGGAGTCCGCAGGAAAGCAGAGAGGGCCAAATTGTCTGTGGCAATTGAAAGGGTTCCAGGAGGCAGTGAGAACCAGCATTACTTTTTCCCCGCTGGCACCTTTGCTGTGGCAGCAAAAGCTGGACGTTTGTCTTTTTTGCTCCGGAGGTTGCCGAAAGCGAAAACAGGTGCTTTTGAGGATGGAGTCCGCAGGAAAGCAGAGAGGGCCAAATTGTCTGAAGGCATTTGAAGAGGTTCCAGGAGGCAGTGAGAACCAGCATTACTTTTCCCCCGCTGGCACCTTTGCTGTGGCAGCAAAAGCTGGACGTTTGTCTTTTTTGCTCCGGAGGCTGCCGAAAGCGAAAATAGGTGCTTTTGAGGATGGAGTCCACAGGAAAGCAGAGAGGGCCAAATTGTCTGTGGCATTTGAAGAGGTTCCAGGAGGCAGTGAGAACCAGCATTACTTTTCCTCGCTGGCACCTTTGCTGTGGCAGCAAAGCTGGACGTTTGTCTTTTTTGCTCCGGAGGCGCCGAAAGCAAAAATAGGTTCTTTTGAGGATGGAGTCCGCAGGAAAGCAGAGAGGGCCAAATTGGTCTGTGGCATTTGAAAGGGTTCCAGGAGGCAGTGAGAACCAGCATTACTTTCCCCGCTGGCACCTTTGCTGTGGCAGCAAAAGCTGGACGTTTGTCTTTTTTGCTCCGGAGGCTGCCGAAAGCGAAAAACAGCTGCTTTTGAGGATGGAGTCCGCAGAAAGCAGAGAGGGCCAAATTGTCTGTGGCATTTGAAAGGGTTCCAGGAGGCAGTGAGAACCAGCATTACTTTTCCCCGCTGGCACCTTTGCTGTGGCAGCAAAAGCTGGACGTTTGTCTTTTTTGCTCCGGAGGCTGCCGAAAGCGAAAACAGGTGCTTTTGAGGATGGAGTCCGCAGGAAAGCAGAGAGGGCCAAATTGTCTGGGGCATTTGAAGGAGTTCCAGGAGGCAGTGAGAACCAGCATTACTTTTCCCTGCTGGCACGTTTGCTGTGGCAGCAAAAGCTGGACGTTTGTCTTTTTTGCTCCGGAGGTTGCCGAAAGCGAAAACAGGTGCTTTTGAGGATGGAGTCCGCAGGAAAGCAGAGAGGGCCAAATTGTCTGTGGCATTTGAAAGGGTTCCAGGAGGCAGTGAGAACCAGCATTACTTTTTCCCGCTGGCACCTTTGCTGTGGCAGCAAAAGCTGGACGTTTGTCTTTTTTGCTCCGGAGGCTGCCGAAAGCGAAAACAGGTGCTTTTGAGGATGGAGTCCGCAGGAAAGCAGAGAGGGCCAAATTGTCTGGGGCATTTGAAAGGGTTCCAGGAGGCAGTGAGAACCAGCATAACTTTTCCCCGCTGGCACCTTTGCTGTGGCAGCAAAAGCTGGACGTTTGTCTTTTTTGCTCCGGAGGGCGCCGAAAGCGAAAATAGGTTCTTTTGAGGATGGAGTCCGCAGGAAAGCAGAGAGGGCCAAATTGTCTGTGGCATTTGAAAGGGTTCCAGGAGGCAGTGAGAACCAGCATTACTTTTCCCCGCTGGCACCTTTGCTGTGGCAGCAAAAGCTGGACGTTTGTCTTTTTTGCTCCGGAGGTTGCCGAAAGCGAAAACAGCTGCTTTTGAGGATGGAGTCCGCAGGAAAGCAGAGGAGGGCCAAATTGTCTGGGGCAATTTGAAAGGGTTCCAGGAGCAGTGAGAACCAGCATTACTTTTCCCCGCTGGCACCTTTGCTGTGGCAGCAAAAGCTGGACGTTTGTCTTTTTTGCTCCGGAGGCTGCCGAAAGCGAAAACATGTGCTTTTGAGGATGGAGTCCGCAGGAAAGCAGAGAGGGCCAAATTGTCTGTGGCATTTGAAAGGGTTCCAGGAGGCAGTGAGAACCAGCATTACTTTTCCCCGCTGGCCCCTTTGCTGTGGCAGCAAAAGCTGGACGTTTGTCTTTTTTGCTCCGGAGGCTGCCGAAAGCGAAAACAGGTGCTTTTGAGGATGGAGTCCGCAGGAAAGCAGAGAGGGCCAAATTGTCTGTGGCATTTGAAAGGGTTCCAGGAGGCAGTGAGAACCAGCATAACTTTTCCCTGCTGGCACCTTTGCTGTGGCAGCAAAAGCTGGACGTTTGTCTTTTTTGCTCCGGAGGGCGCCGAAAGCGAAAATAGGTTCTTTTGAGGATGGAGTCCGCAGGAAAGCAGAGAGGGCCAAATTGTCTGTGGCATTTGAAAGGGTTCCAGGAGGCAGTGAGAACCAGCATTACTTTTCCCCGCTGGCACCTTTGCTGTGGCAGCAAAAGCTGGACGTTTGTCTTTTTTGCTCCGGAGGCTGCCGAAAGCGAAAACAGCTGCTTTTGAGGATGGAGTCCGCAGGAAAGCAGAGAGGGCCAAATTGTCTGGGGCATTTGAAAGGGTTCCAGGAGGCAGTGAGAACCGGCATTACTTTTCCCCGCTGGCACCTTTGCTGTGGCAGCAAAAGCTGGACGTTTGTCTTTTTTGCTCCGGAGGCTGCCGAAAGCGAAAACAGGTGCTTTTGAGGATGGAGTCCGCAGGAAAGCAGAGAGGGCCAAATTGTCTGTGGCATTTGAAAGGGTTCCAGGAGGCAGTGAGAACCGGCATTACTTTTCCCCGCTGGCACCTTTGCTGTGGCAGCAAAAGCTGGACGTTTGTCTTTTTTGCTCCGGAGGCTGCCGAAAGCGAAAACAGGTGCTTTTGAGGATGGAGTCCGCAGGAAAGCAGAGAGGGCCAAATTGTCTGTGGCATTTGAAAGGGTTCCAGGAGGCAGTGAGAACCAGCATTACTTTTCCCCACTGGCACCTTTGCTGTGGCAGCAAAAGCTGGACGTTTGTCTTTTTTGCTCCGGAGGCTGCCGAAAGCGAAAACAGCTGCTTTTGAGGATGGAGTCCGCAGGAAAGCAGAGAGGGCCAAATTGTCTGTGGCATTTGAAAGGGTTCCAGGAGGCAGTGAGAACCAGCATTACTTTTCCCCGCTGGCACCTTTGTTGTGGCAGCAAAAGCTGGACGTTTGTCTTTTTTGCTCCTGAGGATGCCGGAAGCGAAAACAGGTGCTTTTGAGGATGGAGTCCGCAGGAAAGCAGAGAGGGCCAAATTGTCTGTGGCATTTGAAAGGGTTCCAGGAGGCAGTGAGAACCAGCATTACTTTTCCCCGCTGGCACCTTTGCTGTGGCAGCAAAAGCTGGACGTTTGTCTTTTTTGCTCCGGAGGCTGCCGAAAGCGAAAGCAGCTGCTTTTAAGGATGGAGTCCGCAGGAAAGCAGAGAGGGCCAAATTGTCTGTGGCATTTGAAAGGGTTCCAGGAGGCAGTGAGAACCAGCATTACTTTTCCCCGCTGGCACCTTTGCTGTGGCAGCAAAAGCTGGACGTTTGTCTTTTTTGCTCCGGAGGCTGCCGAAAGCGAAAACAGGTGCTTTTGAGGATGGAGTCCGCAGGAAAGCAGAGAGGGCCAAATTGTCTGTGGCAATTGAAAGGGTTCCAGGAGGCAGTGAGAACCAGCATTACTTTTCCCCGCTGGCACCTTTGCTGTGGCAGCAAAAGCTGGACGTTTGTCTTTTTTGCTCCGGAGGTTGCCGAAAGCGAAAAAAGGTGCTTTTGAGGATGGAGTCCGCAGGAAAGCAGAGAGGGCCAAATTGTCTGTGGCATTTGAAGAGGTTCCAGGAGGCAGTGAGAACCAGCATTACTTTTCCCCGCTGGCACCTTTGCTGTGGCAGCAAAAGCTGGACGTTTGTCTTTTTTGCTCCGGAGGCTGCCGAAAGCGAAAACAGGTGCTTTTGAGGATGGAGTCCACAGGAAAGCAGAGAGGGCCAAATTGTCTGTGGCATTTGAAAGGGTTCCAGGAGGCAGTGAGAACCAGCATTACTTTTCCCCGCTGGCACCTTTGCTGTGGCAGCAAAAGCTGGACGTTTGTCTTTTTTGCTCCGGAGGCTGCCGAAAGCGAAAACAGCTGCTTTTGAGGATGGAGTCCGCAGGAAAGCAGAGAGGGCCAAATTGTCTGTGGCATTTGAAGAGGTTCCAGGAGGCAGTGAGAACCAGCATTACTTTTCCCCGCTGGTACCTTTGCTGTGGCAGCAAAAGCTGGACGTTTGTCTTTTTTGCTCCGGAGGGCGCCGAAAGCAAAAATAGGTTCTTTTGAGGATGGAGTCCGCAGGAAAGCAGAGAGGGCCAAATTGTCTGTGGCATTTGAAAGGGTTCCAGGAGGCAGTGAGAACGAGCATTACTTTTCCCCGCTGGCACCTTTGCTGTGGCAGCAAAAGCTGGACGTTTGTCTTTTTTGCTCCGGAGGCTGCCGAAAGCGAAAATAGGTTCTTTTGAGGATGGAGTCCGCAGGAAAGCAGAGAGGGCCAAATTGTCTGTGGCATTTGAAAGGGTTCCAGGAGGCAGTGAGAACCAGCATTACTTTTCCCCGCTGGCACCTTTGCTGTGGCAGCAAAAGCTGGACGTTTGTCTTTTTTGCTCCGGAGGCTGCCCAAAGCGAAAACAGGTGCTTTTGAGGATGGAGTCCGCAGCAAAGCAGAGAGGGCCAAATTGTCTGTGGCATTTGAAAGGGTTCCAGGAGGCAGTGAGAACCAGCATTACTTTTCCCCGCTGGCACCTTTGCTGTGGCAGCAAAAGCTGGACGTTTGTCTTTTTTGCTCCGGAGGTTGCCGAAAGCGAAAACAGGTGCTTTTGAGGATGGAGTCCGCAGGAAAGCAGAGAGGGCCAAATTGTCTGGGGCATTTGAAAGGGTTCCAGGAGGCAGTGAGAACCAGCATTACTTTTCCCCGCTGGCACCTTTGTTGTGGCAGCAAAAGCTGGACGTTTGTCTTTTTTGCTCCGGAGGCTGCCGAAAGCGAAAACAGGTGCTTTTGAGGATGGAGTCCGCATGAAAGCAGAGAGGGCCAAATTGTCTGTGGCATTTGAAAGGGTTCCAGGAGGCAGTGAGAACCAGCATTACTTTTCCCCGCTGGCACCTTTGCTGTGGCAGCAAAAGCTGGACGTTTGTCTTTTTTGCTCCGGAGGCTGCTGAAAGCGAAAACAGGTGCTTTTGAGGATGGAGTCCGCAGGAAAGCAGAGAGGGCCAAATTGTCTGTGGCATTTGAAAGGGTTCCAGGAGGCAGTGAGAACCGGCATTACTTTTCCCCGCTGGCACCTTTGCTGTGGCAGCAAAAGCTGGACGTTTGTCTTTTTTGCTCCGGAGGCTGCCGAAAGCGAAAACAGGTGCTTTTGAGGATGGAGTCCGCAGGAAAGCAGAGAGGGCCAAATTGTCTGGGGCATTTGAAAGGGTTCCAGGAGGCAGTGAGAACCGGCATAACTTTTCCCTGCTGGCACCTTTGCTGTGGCAGCAAAAGCTGGACGTTTGTCTTTTTTGCTCCGGAGGGCGCCGAAAGCGAAAATAGGTTCTTTTGAGGATGGAGTCCGCAGGAAAGCAGAGAGGGCCAAATTGTCTGTGGCATTTGAAAGGGTTCCAGGAGGCAGTGAGAACCAGCATTACTTTTCCCCGCTGGCACCTTTGCTGTGGCAGCAAAAGCTGGACGTTTGTCTTTTTTGCTCCGGAGGCTGCCGAAAGCGAAAACAGCTGCTTTTGAGGATGGAGTCCGCAGGAAAGCAGAGAGGGCCAAATTGTCTGTGGCATTTGAAAGGGTTCCAGGAGGCAGTGAGAACCAGCATTACTTTTCCCCGCTGGCACCTTTGCTGTGGCAGCAAAAGCTGGACGTTTGTCTTTTTTGCTCCGGAGGCTGCCGAAAGCGAAAACAGGTGCTTTTGAGGATGGAGTCCGCAGGAAAGCAGAGAGGGCCAAATTGTCTGTGGCAATTGAAAGGGTTCCAGGAGGCAGTGAGAACCAGCATTACTTTTCCCCGCTGGCACCTTTGCTGTGGCAGCAAAAGCTGGACGTTTGTCTTTTTTGCTCCGGAGGTTGCCGAAAGCGAAAACAGGTGCTTTTGAGGATGGAGTCCGCAGGAAAGCAGAGAGGGCCAAATTGTCTGAGGCATTTGAAGAGGTTCCAGGAGGCAGTGAGAACCAGCATTACTTTTCCCCGCTGGCACCTTTGCTGTGGCAGCAAAAGCTGGACGTTTGTCTTTTTTGCTCCGGAGGCTGCCGAAAGCGAAAATAGGTGCTTTTGAGGATGGAGTCCACAGGAAAGCACAGAGGGCCAAATTGTCTGTGGCATTTGAAGAGGTTCCAGGAGGCAGTGAGAACCAGCATTACTTTTCCCCGCTGGCACCTTTGCTGTGGCAGCAAAAGCTGGACGTTTGTCTTTTTTGCTCCGGAGGGCGCCGAAAGCAAAAATAGGTTCTTTTGAGGATGGAGTCCGCAGGAAAGCAGAGAGGGCCAAATTGTCTGTGGCATTTGAAAGGGTTCCAGGAGGCAGTGAGAACCAGCATTACTTTTCCCCGCTGGCACCTTTGCTGTGGCAGCAAAAGCTGGACGTTTGTCTTTTTTGCTCCGGAGGCTGCCGAAAGCGAAAACAGCTGCTTTTGAGGATGGAGTCCGCAGGAAAGCAGAGAGGGCCAAATTGTCTGTGGCATTTGAAAGGGTTCCAGGAGGCAGTGAGAACCAGCATTACTTTTCCCCGCTGGCACCTTTGCTGTGGCAGCAAAAGCTGGACGTTTGTCTTTTTTGCTCCGGAGGCTGCCGAAAGCGAAAACAGGTGCTTTTGAGGATGGAGTCCGCAGGAAAGCAGAGAGGGCCAAATTGTCTGGGGCATTTGAAGGAGTTCCAGGAGGCAGTGAGAACCAGCATTACTTTTCCCTGCTGGCACGTTTGCTGTGGCAGCAAAAGCTGGACGTTTGTCTTTTTTGCTCCGGAGGTTGCCGAAAGCGAAAACAGGTGCTTTTGAGGATGGAGTCCGCAGGAAAGCAGAGAGGGCCAAATTGTCTGTGGCATTTGAAAGGGTTCCAGGAGGCAGTGAGAACCAGCATTACTTTTTCCCGCTGGCACCTTTGCTGTGGCAGCAAAAGCTGGACGTTTGTCTTTTTTGCTCCGGAGGCTGCCGAAAGCGAAAACAGGTGCTTTTGAGGATGGAGTCCGCAGGAAAGCAGAGAGGGCCAAATTGTCTGTGGCATTTGAAAGGGTTCCAGGAGGCAGTGAGAACCAGCATAACTTTTCCCCGCTGGCACCTTTGCTGTGGCAGCAAAAGCTGGACGTTTGTCTTTTTTGCTCCGGAGGGCGCCGAAAGCGAAAATAGGTTCTTTTGAGGATGGAGTCCGCAGGAAAGCAGAGAGGGCCAAATTGTCTGTGGCATTTGAAAGGGTTCCAGGAGGCAGTGAGAACCAGCATTACTTTTCCCCGCTGGCACCTTTGCTGTGGCAGCAAAAGCTGGACGTTTGTCTTTTTTGCTCCGGAGGTTGCCGAAAGCGAAAACAGCTGCTTTTGAGGATGGAGTCCGCAGGAAAGCAGAGAGGGCCAAATTGTCTGGGGCATTTGAAAGGGTTCCAGGAGGCAGTGAGAACCGGCATTACTTTTCCCCGCTGGCACCTTTGCTGTGGCAGCAAAAGCTGGACGTTTGTCTTTTTTGCTCCGGAGGCTGCCGAAAGCGAAAACATGTGCTTTTGAGGATGGAGTCCGCAGGAAAGCAGAGAGGGCCAAATTGTCTGTGGCATTTGAAAGGGTTCCAGGAGGCAGTGAGAACCAGCATTACTTTTCCCCGCTGGCACCTTTGCTGTGGCAGCAAAAGCTGGACGTTTGTCTTTTTTGCTCCGGAGGCTGCCGAAAGCGAAAACAGGTGCTTTTGAGGATGGAGTCCGCAGGAAAGCAGAGAGGGCCAAATTGTCTGTGGCATTTGAAAGGGTTCCAGGAGGCAGTGAGAACCAGCATAACTTTTCCCTGCTGGCACCTTTGCTGTGGCAGCAAAAGCTGGACGTTTGTCTTTTTTGCTCCGGAGGGCGCCGAAAGCGAAAATAGGTTCTTTTGAGGATGGAGTCCGCAGGAAAGCAGAGAGGGCCAAATTGTCTGTGGCATTTGAAAGGGTTCCAGGAGGCAGTGAGAACCAGCATTACTTTTCCCCGCTGGCACCTTTGCTGTGGCAGCAAAAGCTGGACGTTTGTCTTTTTTGCTCCGGAGGCTGCCGAAAGCGAAAACAGCTGCTTTTGAGGATGGAGTCCGCAGGAAAGCAGAGAGGGCCAAATTGTCTGGGGCATTTGAAAGGGTTCCAGGAGGCAGTGAGAACCGGCATTACTTTTCCCCGCTGGCACCTTTGCTGTGGCAGCAAAAGCTGGACGTTTGTCTTTTTTGCTCCGGAGGCTGCCGAAAGCGAAAACAGGTGCTTTTGAGGATGGAGTCCGCAGGAAAGCAGAGAGGGCCAAATTGTCTGTGGCATTTGAAAGGGTTCCAGGAGGCAGTGAGAACCAGCATTACTTTTCCCCGCTGGCACCTTTGCTGTGGCAGCAAAAGCTGGACGTTTGTCTTTTTTGCTCCAGAGGTTGCCGAAAGCGAAAGCAGCTGCTTTTGAGGATGGAGTCCGCAGGAAAGCAGAGAGGGCCAAATTGTCTGTGGCATTTGAAAGGGTTCCAGGAGGCAGTGAGAAACAGCATTACTTTTCCCCGCTGGCACCTTTGCTGTGGCAGCAAAAGCTGGACGTTTGTCTTTTTTGCTCCGGAGGGCGCCGAAAGCGAAAATAGGTTCTTTTGAGGATGGAGTCCGCAGGAAAGCAGAGAGGGCCAAATTGTCTGTGGCATTTGAAAGGGTTCCAGGAGGCAGTGAGAACCAGCATTACTTTTCCCCGCTGGCACCTTTGCTGTGGCAGCAAAAGCTGGACGTTTGTCTTTTTTGCTCCGGAGGTTGCCGAAAGCGAAAACAGCTGCTTTTGAGGATGGAGTCCGCAGGAAAGCAGAGAGGGCCAAATTGTCTGGGGCATTTGAAAGGGTTCCAGGAGGCAGTGAGAACCGGCATTACTTTTCCCCGCTGGCACCTTTGCTGTGGCAGCAAAAGCTGGACGTTTGTCTTTTTTGCTCCGGAGGCTGCCGAAAGCGAAAACATGTGCTTTTGAGGATGGAGTCCGCAGGAAAGCAGAGAGGGCCAAATTGTCTGTGGCATTTGAAAGGGTTCCAGGAGGCAGTGAGAACCAGCATTACTTTTCCCCGCTGGCACCTTTGCTGTGGCAGCAAAAGCTGGACGTTTGTCTTTTTTGCTCCGGAGGCTGCCGAAAGCGAAAACAGGTGCTTTTGAGGATGGAGTCAGCAGGAAAGCAGAGAGGGCCAAATTGTCTGTGGCATTTGAAAGGGTTCCAGGAGGCAGTGAGAACCAGCATAACTTTTCCCTGCTGGCACCTTTGCTGTGGCAGCAAAAGCTGGACGTTTGTCTTTTTTGCTCCGGAGGGCGCCGAAAGCGAAAATAGGTTCTTTTGAGGATGGAGTCCGCAGGAAAGCAGAGAGGGCCAAATTGTCTGTGGCATTTGAAAGGGTTCCAGGAGGCAGTGAGAACCAGCATTACTTTTCCCCGCTGGCACCTTTGCTGTGGCAGCAAAAGCTGGACGTTTGTCTTTTTTGCTCCGGAGGCTGCCGAAAGCGAAAACAGCTGCTTTTGAGGATGGAGTCCGCAGGAAAGCAGAGAGGGCCAAATTGTCTGTGGCATTTGAAAGGGTTCCAGGAGGCAGTGAGAACCAGCATTACTTTTCCCCGCTGGCACCTTTGCTGTGGCAGCAAAAGCTGGACGTTTGTCTTTTTTGCTCCAGAGGTTGCCGAAAGCGAAAGCAGCTGCTTTTGAGGATGGAGTCCGCAGGAAAGCAGAGAGGGCCAAATTGTCTGTGGCATTTGAAAGGGTTCCAGGAGGCAGTGAGAAACAGCATTACTTTTCCCCGCTGGCACCTTTGCTGTGGCAGCAAAAGCTGGACGTTTGTCTTTTTTGCTCCGGAGGCTGCCGAAAGCGAAAACAGCTGCTTTTGAGGATGGAGTCCGCAGGAAAGCAGAGAGGGCCAAATTGTCTGTGGCAATTGAAAGGGTTCCAGGAGGCAGTGAGAACCAGCATTACTTTTCCCCGCTGGCACCTTTGCTGTGGCAGCAAAAGCTGGACGTTTGTCTTTTTTGCTCCGGAGGTTGCCGAAAGCGAAAAAAGGTGCTTTTGAGGATGGAGTCCGCAGGAAAGCAGAGAGGGCCAAATTGTCTGAGGCATTTGAAGAGGTTCCAGGAGGCAGTGAGAACCAGCATTACTTTTCCCCGCTGGCACCTTTGCTGTGGCAGCAAAAGCTGGACGTTTGTCTTTTTTGCTCCGGAGGCTGCCCAAAGCGAAAACAGGTGCTTTTGAGGATGGAGTCCGCAGGAAAGCAGAGAGGGCCAAATTGTCTGTGGCATTTGAAAGGGTTCCAGGAGGCAGTGAGAACCAGCATTACTTTTCCCCGCTGGCACCTTTGCTGTGGCAGCAAAAGCTGGACGTTTGTCTTTTTTGCTCCGGAGGCTGCCGAAAGCGAAAACAGGTGCTTTTGAGGATGGAGTCCGCAGGAAAGCAGAGAGGGCCAAATTGTCTGTGGCATTTGAAAGGGTTCCAGGAGGCAGTGAGAACCAGCATAACTTTTCCCTGCTGGCACCTTTGCTGTGGCAGCAAAAGCTGGACGTTTGTCTTTTTTGCTCCGGAGGGCGCCGAAAGCGAAAATAGGTTCTTTTGAGGATGGAGTCCGCAGGAAAGCAGAGAGGGCCAAATTGTCTGTGGCATTTGAAAGGGTTCCAGGAGGCAGTGAGAACCAGCATTACTTTTCCCCGCTGGCACCTTTGCTGTGGCAGCAAAAGCTGGACGTTTGTCTTTTTTGCTCCGGAGGCTGCCGAAAGCGAAAACAGCTGCTTTTGAGGATGGAGTCCGCAGGAAAGCAGAGAGGGCCAAATTGTCTGTGGCATTTGAAAGGGTTCCAGGAGGCAGTGAGAACCGGCATTACTTTTCCCCGCTGGCACCTTTGTTGTGGCAGCAAAAGCTGGACGTTTGTCTTTTTTGCTCCGGAGGCTGCCGAAAGCGAAAACAGGTGCTTTTGAGGATGGAGTCCGCAGGAAAGCAGAGAGGGCCAAATTGTCTGGGGCATTTGAAAGGGTTCCAGGAGGCAGTGAGAACCAGCATTACTTTTCCCCGCTGGCACCTTTGCTGTGGCAGCAAAAGCTGGACGTTTGTCTTTTTTGCTCCGGAGGCTGCCGAAAGCGAAAACAGCTGCTTTTGAGGATGGAGTCCGCAGGAAAGCAGAGAGGGCCAAATTGTCTGTGGCATTTGAAAGGGTTCCAGGAGGCAGTGAGAACCAGCATTACTTTTCCCCGCTGGCACCTTTGCTGTGGCAGCAAAAGCTGGACGTTTGTCTTTTTTGCTCCGGAGGCTGCCGAAAGCGAAAACAGGTGCTTTTGAGGATGGAGTCCGCAGGAAAGCAGAGAGGGCCAAATTGTCTGTGGCAATTGAAAGGGTTCCAGGAGGCAGTGAGAACCAGCATTACTTTTCCCCGCTGGCACCTTTGCTGTGGCAGCAAAAGCTGGACGTTTGTCTTTTTTGCTCCGGAGGCTGCCGAAAGCGAAAATAGCTGCTTTTGAGGATGGAGTCCACAGGAAAGCAGAGAGGGCCAAATTGTCTGTGGCATTTGAAGAGGTTCCAGGAGGCAGTGAGAACCAGCATTACTTTTCCCCGCTGGCACCTTTGCTGTGGCAGCAAAAGCTGGACGTTTGTCTTTTTTGCTCCGGAGGGCGCCGAAAGCAAAAATAGGTTCTTTTGAGGATGGAGTCCGCAGGAAAGCAGAGAGGGCCAAATTGTCTGTGGCATTTGAAACGGTTCCAGGAGGCAGTGAGAACGAGCATTACTTTTCCCCGCTGGCACCTTTGCTGTGGCAGCAAAAGCTGGACGTTTGTCTTTTTTGCTCCGGAGGCTGCCGAAAGCGAAAATAGGTGCTTTTGAGGATGGAGTCCGCAGGAAAGCAGAGAGGGCCAAATTGTCTGTGGCATTTGAAGAGGTTCCAGGAGGCAGTGAGAACCAGCATTACTTTTCCCCGCTGGCACCTTTGCTGTGGCAGCAAAAGCTGGACGTTTGTCTTTTTTGCTCCGGAGGCTGCCCAAAGCGAAAACAGGTGCTTTTGAGGATGGAGTCCGCAGGAAAGCAGAGAGGGCCAAATTGTCTGTGGCATTTGAAAGGGTTCCAGGAGGCAGTGAGAACCAGCATTACTTTTCCCCGCTGGCACCTTTGCTGTGGCAGCAAAAGCTGGACGTTTGTCTTTTTTGCTCCGGAGGCTGCCGAAAGCGAAAACAGGTGCTTTTGAGGATGGAGTCCGCAGGAAAGCAGAGAGGGCCAAATTGTCTGTGGCATTTGAAAGGGTTCCAGGAGGCAGTGAGAACCAGCATTACTTTTCCCCGCTGGCACCTTTGTTGTGGCAGCAAAAGCTGGACGTTTGTCTTTTTTGCTCCGGAGGCTGCCGAAAGCGAAAACATGTGCTTTTGAGGATGGAGTCCGCAGGAAAGCAGAGAGGGCCAAATTGTCTGTGGCATTTGAAAGGGTTCCAGGAGGCAGTGAGAACCAGCATTACTTTTCCCCGCTGGCACCTTTGCTGTGGCAGCAAAAGCTGGACGTTTGTCTTTTTTGCTCCGGAGGCTGCCGAAAGCGAAAACAGGTGCTTTTGAGGATGGAGTCCGCAGGAAAGCAGAGAGGGCCAAATTGTCTGTGGCATTTGAAAGGGTTCCAGGAGGCAGTGAGAACCAGCATTACTTTTCCCCACTGCCACCTTTGCTGTGGCAGCAAAAGCTGGACGTTTGTCTTTTTTGCTCCGGAGGCTGCCGAAAGCGAAAACAGCTGCTTTTGAGGATGGAGTCCGCAGGAAAGCAGAGAGGGCCAAATTGTCTGTGGCATTTGAAAGGGTTCCAGGAGGCAGTGAGAACCAGCATTACTTTTCCCCGCTGGCACCTTTGCTGTGGCAGCAAAAGCTGGACGTTTGTCTTTTTTGCTCCGGAGGCTGCCGAAAGCGAAAACAGCTGCTTTTGAGGATGGAGTCCGCAGGAAAGCAGAGAGGGCCAAATTGTCTGGGGCATTTGAAGAGGTTCCAGGAGGCAGTGAGAACCAGCATTACTTTTCCCCGCTGGTACCTTTGCTGTGGCAGCAAAAGCTGGACGTTTGTCTTTTTTGCTCCGGAGGGCGCCGAAAGCAAAAATAGGTTCTTTTGAGGATGGAGTCCGCAGGAAAGCAGAGAGGGCCAAATTGTCTGTGGCATTTGAAAGGGTTCCAGGAGGCAGTGAGAACCAGCATTACTTTTCCCCGCTGGCACCTTTGCTGTGGCAGCAAAAGCTGGACGTTTGTCTTTTTTGCTCCGGAGGCTGCCGAAAGCGAAAACAGGTGCTTTTGAGGATGGAGTCCGCAGGAAAGCAGAGAGGGCCAAATTGTCTGTGGCAATTGAAAGGGTTCCAGGAGGCAGTGAGAACCAGCATTACTTTTCCCCGCTGGCACCTTTGCTGTGGCAGCAAAAGCTGGACGTTTGTCTTTTTTGCTCCGGAGGTTGCCGAAAGCGAAAAAAGGTGCTTTTGAGGATGGAGTCCGCAGGAAAGCAGAGAGGGCCAAATTGTCTGAGGCATTTGAAGAGGTTCCAGGAGGCAGTGAGAACCAGCATTACTTTTCCCCGCTGGCACCTTTGCTGTGGCAGCAAAAGCTGGACGTTTGTCTTTTTTGCTCCGGAGGCTGCCGAAAGCGAAAATAGGTGCTTTTGAGGATGGAGTCCGCAGGAAAGCAGAGAGGGCCAAATTGTCTGGGGCATTTGAAAGGGTTCCAGGAGGCAGTGAGAACCAGCATTACTTTTCCCCGCTGGCACCTTTGCTGTGGCAGCAAAAGCTGGACGTTTGTCTTTTTTGCTCCGGAGGCTGCCGAAAGCGAAAACAGGTGCTTTAGAGGATGGAGTCCGCAGGAAAGCAGAGAGGGCCAAATTGTCTGAGGCATTTGAAGAGGTTCCAGGAGGCAGTGAGAACCAGCATTACTTTTCCCCGCTGGCACCTTTGCTGTGGCAGCAAAAGCTGGACGTTTGTCTTTTTTGCTCCGGAGGCTGCCGAAAGCGAAAACAGGTGCTTTTGAGGATGGAGTCCGCAGGAAAGCAGAGAGGGCCAAATTGTCTGTGGCAATTGAAAGGGTTCCAGGAGGCAGTGAGAACCAGCATTACTTTTCCCCGCTGGCACCTTTGCTGTGGCAGCAAAAGCTGGACGTTTGTCTTTTTTGCTCCGGAGGTTGCCGAAAGCGAAAACAGGTGCTTTTGAGGATGGAGTCCGCAGGAAAGCAGAGAGGGCCAAATTGTCTGAGGCATTTGAAGAGGTTCCAGGAGGCAGTGAGAACCAGCATTACTTTTCCCCGCTGGCACCTTTGCTGTGGCAGCAAAAGCTGGACGTTTGTCTTTTTTGCTCCGGAGGCTGCCGAAAGCGAAAATAGCTGCTTTTGAGGATGGAGTCCACAGGAAAGCAGAGAGGGCCAAATTGTCTGTGGCATTTGAAGAGGTTCCAGGAGGCAGTGAGAACCAGCATTACTTTTCCCCGCTGGCACCTTTGCTGTGGCAGCAAAAGCTGGACGTTTGTCTTTTTTGCTCCGGAGGGCGCCGAAAGCAAAAATAGGTTCTTTTGAGGATGGAGTCCGCAGGAAAGCAGAGAGGGCCAGATTGTCTGTGGCATTTGAAACGGTTCCAGGAGGCTGTGAGAACGAGCATTACTTTTCCCCGCTGGCACCTTTGCTGTGGCAGCAAAAGCTGGACGTTTGTCTTTTTTGCTCCGGAGGCTGCCGAAAGCGAAAATAGGTGCTTTTGAGGATGGAGTCCGCAGGAAAGCAGAGAGGGCCAAATTGTCTGTGGCATTTGAAGAGGTTCCAGGAGGCAGTGAGAACCAGCATTACTTTTCCCCGCTGGCACCTTTGCTGTGGCAGCAAAAGCTGGACGTTTGTCTTTTTTGCTCCGGAGGCTGCCCAAAGCGAAAACAGGTGCTTTTGAGGATGGAGTCCGCAGGAAAGCAGAGAGGGCCAAATTGTCTGTGGCATTTGAAAGGGTTCCAGGAGGCAGTGAGAACCAGCATTACTTTTCCCCGCTGGCACCTTTGCTGTGGCAGCAAAAGCTGGACGTTTGTCTTTTTTGCTCCGGAGGCTGCCGAAAGCGAAAACAGGTGCTTTTGAGGATGGAGTCCGCAGGAAAGCAGAGAGGGCCAAATTGTCTGTGGCATTTGAAAGGGTTCCAGGAGGCAGTGAGAACCAGCATTACTTTTCCCCGCTGGCACCTTTGTTGTGGCAGCAAAAGCTGGACGTTTGTCTTTTTTGCTCCGGAGGCTGCCGAAAGCGAAAACATGTGCTTTTGAGGATGGAGTCCGCAGGAAAGCAGAGAGGGCCAAATTGTCTGTGGCATTTGAAAGGGTTCCAGGAGGCAGTGAGAACCAGCATTACTTTTCCCCGCTGGCACCTTTGCTGTGGCAGCAAAAGCTGGACGTTTGTCTTTTTTGCTCCGGAGGCTGCCGAAAGCGAAAACAGGTGCTTTTGAGGATGGAGTCCGCAGGAAAGCAGAGAGGGCCAAATTGTCTGTGGCATTTGAAAGGGTTCCAGGAGGCAGTGAGAACCAGCATTACTTTTCCCCACTGCCACCTTTGCTGTGGCAGCAAAAGCTGGACGTTTGTCTTTTTTGCTCCGGAGGCTGCCGAAAGCGAAAACAGCTGCTTTTGAGGATGGAGTCCGCAGGAAAGCAGAGAGGGCCAAATTGTCTGTGGCATTTGAAAGGGTTCCAGGAGGCAGTGAGAACCAGCATTACTTTTCCCCGCTGGCACCTTTGCTGTGGCAGCAAAAGCTGGACGTTTGTCTTTTTTGCTCCGGAGGCTGCCGAAAGCGAAAACAGCTGCTTTTGAGGATGGAGTCCGCAGGAAAGCAGAGAGGGCCAAATTGTCTGGGGCATTTGAAGAGGTTCCAGGAGGCAGTGAGAACCAGCATTACTTTTCCCCGCTGGTACCTTTGCTGTGGCAGCAAAAGCTGGACGTTTGTCTTTTTTGCTCCGGAGGGCGCCGAAAGCAAAAATAGGTTCTTTTGAGGATGGAGTCCGCAGGAAAGCAGAGAGGGCCAAATTGTCTGTGGCATTTGAAAGGGTTCCAGGAGGCAGTGAGAACCAGCATTACTTTTCCCCGCTGGCACCTTTGCTGTGGCAGCAAAAGCTGGACGTTTGTCTTTTTTGCTCCGGAGGCTGCCGAAAGCGAAAACAGGTGCTTTTGAGGATGGAGTCCGCAGGAAAGCAGAGAGGGCCAAATTGTCTGTGGCAATTGAAAGGGTTCCAGGAGGCAGTGAGAACCAGCATTACTTTTCCCCGCTGGCACCTTTGCTGTGGCAGCAAAAGCTGGACGTTTGTCTTTTTTGCTCCGGAGGTTGCCGAAAGCGAAAAAAGGTGCTTTTGAGGATGGAGTCCGCAGGAAAGCAGAGAGGGCCAAATTGTCTGAGGCATTTGAAGAGGTTCCAGGAGGCAGTGAGAACCAGCATTACTTTTCCCCGCTGGCACCTTTGCTGTGGCAGCAAAAGCTGGACGTTTGTCTTTTTTGCTCCGGAGGCTGCCGAAAGCGAAAATAGGTGCTTTTGAGGATGGAGTCCACAGGAAAGCAGAGAGGGCCAAATTGTCTGTGGCATTTGAAGAGGTTCCAGGAGGCAGTGAGAACCAGCATTACTTTTCTCCGCTGGTACCTTTGCTGTGGCAGCAAAAGCTGGACGTTTGTCTTTTTTGCTCCGGAGGTTGCCGAAAGCGAAAACAGGTGCTTTTGAGGATGGAGTCCGCAGGAAAGCAGAGAGGGCCAAATTGTCTGTGGCATTTGAAAGGGTTCCAGGAGGCAGTGAGAACCAGCATTACTTTTCCCCGCTGGCACCTTTGCTGTGGCAGCAAAAGCTGGACGTTTGTCTTTTTTGCTCCGGAGGCTGCCGAAAGCGAAAGCAGCTGCTTTTGAGGATGGAGTCCGCAGGAAAGCAGAGAGGGCCAAATTGTCTGTGGCATTTGAAAGGGTTCCAGGAGGCAGTGAGAACCAGCATTACTTTTCCCCGCTGGCACCTTTGCTGTGGCAGCAAAAGCTGGACGTTTGTCTTTTTTGCTCCGGAGGCTGCCGAAAGCGAAAACAGGTGCTTTTGAGGATGGAGTCCGCAGGAAAGCAGAGAGGGCCAAATTGTCTGTGGCAATTGAAAGGGTTCCAGGAGGCAGTGAGAACCAGCATTACTTTTCCCCGCTGGCACCTTTGCTGTGGCAGCAAAAGCTGGACGTTTGTCTTTTTTGCTCCGGAGGTTGCCGAAAGCGAAAACAGGTGCTTTTGAGGATGGAGTCCGCAGGAAAGCAGAGAGGGCCAAATTGTCTGAGGCATTTGAAGAGGTTCCAGGAGGCAGTGAGAACCAGCATTACTTTTCCCCGCTGGCACCTTTGCTGTGGCAGCAAAAGCTGGACGTTTGTCTTTTTTGCTCCGGAGGCTGCCGAAAGCGAAAATAGCTGCTTTTGAGGATGGAGTCCACAGGAAAGCAGAGAGGGCCAAATTGTCTGTGGCATTTGAAGAGGTTCCAGGAGGCAGTGAGAACCAGCATTACTTTTCCCCGCTGGTACCTTTGCTGTGGCAGCAAAAGCTGGACGTTTGTCTTTTTTGCTCCGGAGGTCGCCGAAAGCAAAAATAGGTTCTTTTGAGGATGGAGTCCGCAGGAAAGCAGAGAGGGCCAAATTGTCTGTGGCATTTGAAAGGGTTCCAGGAGGCAGTGAGAACCAGCATTACTTTTCCCCGCTGGCACCTTTGCTGTGGCAGCAAAAGCTGGACGTTTGTCTTTTTTGCTCCGGAGGGCGCCGAAAGCAAAAATAGGTTCTTTTGAGGATGGAGTCCGCAGGAAAGCAGAGAGGGCCAAATTGTCTGTGGCATATTAAAGGGTTCCAGGAGGCAGTGAGAACCAGCATTACTTTTCCCCGCTGGCACCTTTGCTGTGGCAGCAAAAGCTGGACGTTTGTCTTTTTTGCTCCGGAGGCTGCCGAAAGCGAAAACATCTGCTTTTAAGGATGGAGTCCGCAGGAAAGCAGAGAGGGCCAAATTGTCTGGGGCATTTGAAAGGGTTCCAGGAGGCAGTGAGAACCAGCATTACTTTTCCCCGCTGGCACCTTTGCTGTGGCAGCAAAAGCTGGACGTTTGTCTTTTTTGCTCCGGAGGCTGCCGAAAGCGAAAACAGGTGCTTTTGAGGATGGAGTCCGCAGGAAAGCAGAGAGGGCCAAATTGTCTGTGGCATTTGAAAGGGTTCCAGGAGGCAGTGAGAACCAGCATTACTTTTCCCCGCTGGCACCTTTGCTGTGGCAGCAAAAGCTGGACGTTTGTCTTTTTTGCTCCGGAGGCTGCCGAAAGCGAAAACAGGTGCTTTTGAGGATGGAGTCCGCAGGAAAGCAGAGAGGGCCAAATTGTCTGTGGCATTTGAAAGGGTTCCAGGAGGCAGTGAGAACCAGCATAACTTTTCCCCGCTGGCACCTTTGCTGTGGCAGCAAAAGCTGGACGTTTGTCTTTTTTGCTCCGGAGGCTGCCGAAAGCGAAAATAGGTTCTTTTGAGGATGGAGTCCGCAGGAAAGCAGAGAGGGCCAAATTGTCTGTGGCATTTGAAAGGGTTCCAGGAGGCAGTGAGAACCAGCATTACTTTTCCCCGCTGGCACCTTTGCTGTGGCAGCAAAAGCTGGACGTTTGTCTTTTTTGCTCCGGAGGTTGCCGAAAGCGAAAAAAGGTGCTTTTGAGGATGGAGTCCGCAGGAAAGCAGAGAGGGCCAAATTGTCTGAGGCATTTGAAGAGGTTCCAGGAGGCAGTTAGAACCAGCATTACTTTTCCCCGCTGGCACCTTTGCTGTGGCAGCAAAAGCTGGACGTTTGTCTTTTTTGCTCCGGAGGCTGCCGAAAGCGAAAACAGGTGCTTTTGAGGATGGAGTCCACAGGAAAGCAGAGAGGGCCAAATTGTCTGTGGCATTTGAAAGGGTTCCAGGAGGCAGTGAGAACCAGCATTACTTTTCCCCGCTGGCACCTTTGCTGTGGCAGCAAAAGCTGGACGTTTGTCTTTTTTGCTCCGGAGGGCGCCGAAAGCAAAAATAGGTTCTTTTGAGGATGGAGTCCGCAGGAAAGCAGAGAGGGCCAAATTGTCTGTGGCATTTGAAACGGTTCCAGGAGGCAGTGAGAACGAGCATTACTTTTCCCCGCTGGCACCTTTGCTGTGGCAGCAAAAGCTGGACGTTTGTCTTTTTTGCTCCGGAGGCTGCCGAAAGCGAAAATAGGTGCTTTTGAGGATGGAGTCCGCAGGAAAGCAGAGAGGGCCAAATTGTCTGTGGCATTTGAAGAGGTTCCAGGAGGCAGTGAGAACCAGCATTACTTTTCCCCGCTGGCACCTTTGCTGTGGCAGCAAAAGCTGGACGTTTGTCTTTTTTGCTCCGGAGGCTGCCCAAAGCGAAAACAGGTGCTTTTGAGGATGGAGTCCGCAGGAAAGCAGAGAGGGCCAAATTGTCTGTGGCATTTGAAAGGGTTCCAGGAGCCAGTGAGAACCAGCATTACTTTTCCCCGCTGCCACCTTTGCTGTGGCAGCAAAAGCTGGACGTTTGTCTTTTTTGCTCCGGAGGCTGCCGAAAGCGAAAACAGGTGCTTTTGAGGATGGAGTCCGCAGGAAAGCAGAGAGGGCCAAATTGTCTGTGGCATTTGAAAGGGTTCCAGGAGGCAGTGAGAACCAGCATTACTTTTCCCCGCTGGCACCTTTGTTGTGGCAGCAAAAGCTGGACGTTTGTCTTTTTTGCTCCGGAGGCTGCCGAAAGCGAAAACATGTGCTTTTGAGGATGGAGTCCGCAGGAAAGCAGAGAGGGCCAAATTGTCTGTGGCATTTGAAAGGGTTCCAGGAGGCAGTGAGAACCAGCATTACTTTTCCCCGCTGGCACCTTTGCTGTGGCAGCAAAAGCTGGACGTTTGTCTTTTTTGCTCCGGAGGCTGCCGAAAGCGAAAACAGGTGCTTTTGAGGATGGAGTCCGCAGGAAAGCAGAGAGGGCCAAATTGTCTGTGGCATTTGAAAGGGTTCCAGGAGGCAGTGAGAACCAGCATTACTTTTCCCCACTGCCACCTTTGCTGTGGCAGCAAAAGCTGGACGTTTGTCTTTTTTGCTCCGGAGGCTGCCGAAAGCGAAAACAGCTGCTTTTGAGGATGGAGTCCGCAGGAAAGCAGAGAGGGCCAAATTGTCTGTGGCATTTGAAAGGGTTCCAGGAGGCAGTGAGAACCAGCATTACTTTTCCCCGCTGGCACCTTTGCTGTGGCAGCAAAAGCTGGACGTTTGTCTTTTTTGCTCCGGAGGCTGCCGAAAGCGAAAACAGCTGCTTTTGAGGATGGAGTCCGCAGGAAAGCAGAGAGGGCCAAATTGTCTGGGGCATTTGAAGAGGTTCCAGGAGGCAGTGAGAACCAGCATTACTTTTCCCCGCTGGTACCTTTGCTGTGGCAGCAAAAGCTGGACGTTTGTCTTTTTTGCTCCGGAGGGCGCCGAAAGCAAAAATAGGTTCTTTTGAGGATGGAGTCCGCAGGAAAGCAGAGAGGGCCAAATTGTCTGTGGCATTTGAAAGGGTTCCAGGAGGCAGTGAGAACGAGCATTACTTTTCCCCGCTGGCACCTTTGCTGTGGCAGCAAAAGCTGGACGTTTGTCTTTTTTGCTCCGGAGGCTGCCGAAAGCGAAAACAGGTGCTTTTGAGGATGGAGTCCGCAGGAAAGCAGAGAGGGCCAAATTGTCTGTGGCAATTGAAAGGGTTCCAGGAGGCAGTGAGAACCAGCATTACTTTTCCCCGCTGGCACCTTTGCTGTGGCAGCAAAAGCTGGACGTTTGTCTTTTTTGCTCCGGAGGTTGCCGAAAGCGAAAAAAGGTGCTTTTGAGGATGGAGTCCGCAGGAAAGCAGAGAGGGCCAAATTGTCTGAGGCATTTGAAGAGGTTCCAGGAGGCAGTGAGAACCAGCATTACTTTTCCCCGCTGGCACCTTTGCTGTGGCAGCAAAAGCTGGACGTTTGTCTTTTTTGCTCCGGAGGCTGCCGAAAGCGAAAATAGGTGCTTTTGAGGATGGAGTCCACAGGAAAGCAGAGAGGGCCAAATTGTCTGTGGCATTTGAAGAGGTTCCAGGAGGCAGTGAGAACCAGCATTACTTTTCTCCGCTGGTACCTTTGCTGTGGCAGCAAAAGCTGGACGTTTGTCTTTTTTGCTCCGGAGGTTGCCGAAAGCGAAAACAGGTGCTTTTGAGGATGGAGTCCGCAGGAAAGCAGAGAGGGCCAAATTGTCTGTGGCATTTGAAAGGGTTCCAGGAGGCAGTGAGAACCAGCATTACTTTTCCCCGCTGGCACCTTTGCTGTGGCAGCAAAAGCTGGACGTTTGTCTTTTTTGCTCCGGAGGCTGCCGAAAGCGAAAGCAGCTGCTTTTGAGGATGGAGTCCGCAGGAAAGCAGAGAGGGCCAAATTGTCTGGGGCATTTGAAAGGGTTCCAGGAGGCAGTGAGAACCAGCATAACTTTTCCCCGCTGGCACCTTTGCTGTGGCAGCAAAAGCTGGACGTTTGTCTTTTTTGCTCCGGAGGCTGCCGAAAGCGAAAACAGGTGCTTTTGAGGATGGAGTCCGCAGGAAAGCAGAGAGGGCCAAATTGTCTGTGGCAATTGAAAGGGTTCCAGGAGGCAGTGAGAACCAGCATTACTTTTCCCCGCTGGCACCTTTGCTGTGGCAGCAAAAGCTGGACGTTTGTCTTTTTTGCTCCGGAGGTTGCCGAAAGCGAAAAAAGGTGCTTTTGAGGATGGAGTCCGCAGGAAAGCAGAGAGGGCCAAATTGTCTGAGGCATTTGAAGAGGTTCCAGGAGGCAGTGAGAACCAGCATTACTTTTCCCCGCTGGCACCTTTGCTGTGGCAGCAAAAGCTGGACGTTTGTCTTTTTTGCTCCGGAGGCTGCCGAAAGCGAAAACAGCTGCTTTTGAGGATGGAGTCCGCAGGAAAGCAGAGAGGGCCAAATTGTCTGTGGCATTTGAAGAGGTTCCAGGAGGCAGTGAGAACCAGCATTACTTTTCCCCGCTGGTACCTTTGCTGTGGCAGCAAAAGCTGGACGTTTGTCTTTTTTGCTCCGGAGGGCGCCGAAAGCAAAAATAGGTTCTTTTGAGGATGGAGTCCGCAGGAAAGCAGAGAGGGCCAAATTGTCTGTGGCATTTGAAAGGGTTCCAGGAGGCAGTGAGAACGAGCATTACTTTTCCCCGCTGGCACCTTTGCTGTGGCAGCAAAAGCTGGACGTTTGTCTTTTTTGCTCCGGAGGCTGCCGAAAGCGAAAGCAGCTGCTTTTGAGGATGGAGTCCGCAGGAAAGCAGAGAGGGCCAAATTGTCTGTGGCATTTGAAAGGGTTCCAGGAGGCAGTGAGAACCAGCATTACTTTTCCCCGCTGGCACCTTTGCTGTGGCAGCAAAAGCTGGACGTTTGTCTTTTTTGCTCCGGAGGCTGCCGAAAGCGAAAACAGGTGCTTTTGAGGATGGAGTCCGCAGGAAAGCAGAGAGGGCCAAATTGTCTGGGGCATTTGAAAGGGTTCCAGGAGGCAGTGAGAACCAGCATAACTTTTCCCCGCTGGCACCTTTGCTGTGGCAGCAAAAGCTGGACGTTTGTCTTTTTTGCTCCGGAGGCTGCCGAAAGCGAAAACAGGTGCTTTTGAGGATGGAGTCCGCAGGAAAGCAGAGAGGGCCAAATTGTCTGTGGCAATTGAAAGGGTTCCAGGAGGCAGTGAGAACCAGCATTACTTTTCCCCGCTGGCACCTTTGCTGTGGCAGCAAAAGCTGGACGTTTGTCTTTTTTGCTCCGGAGGTTGCCGAAAGCGAAAAAAGGTGCTTTTGAGGATGGAGTCCGCAGGAAAGCAGAGAGGGCCAAATTGTCTGAGGCATTTGAAGAGGTTCCAGGAGGCAGTGAGAACCAGCATTACTTTTCCCCGCTGGCACCTTTGCTGTGGCAGCAAAAGCTGGACGTTTGTCTTTTTTGCTCCGGAGGCTGCCGAAAGCGAAAACAGCTGCTTTTGAGGATGGAGTCCGCAGGAAAGCAGAGAGGGCCAAATTGTCTGTGGCATTTGAAGAGGTTCCAGGAGGCAGTGAGAACCAGCATTACTTTTCCCCGCTGGTACCTTTGCTGTGGCAGCAAAAGCTGGACGTTTGTCTTTTTTGCTCCGGAGGGCGCCGAAAGCAAAAATAGGTTCTTTTGAGGATGGAGTCCGCAGGAAAGCAGAGAGGGCCAAATTGTCTGTGGCATTTGAAAGGGTTCCAGGAGGCAGTGAGAACGAGCATTACTTTTCCCCGCTGGCACCTTTGCTGTGGCAGCAAAAGCTGGACGTTTGTCTTTTTTGCTCCGGAGGCTGCCGAAAGCGAAAATAGGTTCTTTTGATGATGGAGTCCGCAGGAAAGCAGAGAGGGCCAAATTGTCTGTGGCATTTGAAAGGGTTCCAGGAGGCAGTGAGAATCAGCATTACTTTTCCCCGCTGGCACCTTTGCTGTGGCAGCAAAACCTGGACGTTTGTCTTTTTTGCTCCGGAGGCTGTCCAAAGCGAAAACAGGTGCTTTTGAGGATGGAGTCCGCAGCAAAGCAGAGAGGGCCAAATTGTCTGGGGCATTTGAAAGGGTTCCAGGAGGCAGTGAGAACCAGCATTACTTTTCCCCGCTGGCACCTTTGCTGTGGCAGCAAAAGCTGGACGTTTGTCTTTTTTGCTCCGGAGGCTGCCGAAACCGAAAACAGCTGCTTTTGAGGATGGAGTCCGCAGCAAAGCAGAGAGGGCCAAATTGTCTGTGGCATTTGAAAGGGTTCCAGGAGGCAGTGAGAACCAGCATTACTTTTCCCCGCTGGCACCTTTGCTGTGGCAGCAAAAGCTGGACGTTTGTCTTTTTTGCTCCGGAGGCTGCCGAAAGCTAAAACAGCTGCTTTTGAGGATGGAGTCCGCAGGAAAGCAGAGAGGGCCAAATTGTCTGGGGCATTTGAAAGGGTTCCAGGAGGCAGTGAGAACCAGCATTACTTTTCCCCGCTGGCACCTTTGCTGTGGCAGCAAAAGCTGGACGTTTGTCTTTTTTGCTCCGGAGGCTGCCCAAAGCGAAAAAAGGTGCTTTTGAGGATAGAGTCCGCAGGAAAGCAGAGAGGGCCAAATTGTCTTTGGCATTTAAAGAGGTTCCAGGAGGCAGTGAGGACCAGCATTACTTTTCCCCGCTGGCACCTTTGCTGCGGCAGCAAAAGCTGGACGTTTGTCTTTTTACCACCGGAGGGCGCCGAAAGTGAAAAAAGGCGCTTTTGAGGATAGAGTCCGCAGGAAAGCAGAGAGGGCCAAATTGTCTGGGGCATTTGAAAGGGTTCCAGGAGGCAGTGAGAACCAGCATTACTTTTCCCCGCTGGCACCTTTGCTGTGGCAGCAAAAGCTGGACGTTTGTCTTTTTTGCTCCGGAGGTTGCCAAAAGCGAAAACAGGTGCTTTTGAGGATGGAGTCCGCAGGAAAGCAGAGAGGGCCAAATTGTCTGTGGCATTTGAAAGGGTTCCAGGAGGCAGTGAGAATCAGCATTACTTTTCCCCGCTGGCACCTTTGCTGTGGCAGCAAAACCTGGACGTTTGTCTTTTTTGCTCCGGAGGCTGTCCAAAGCGAAAACAGGTGCTTTTGAGGATGGAGTCCGCAGCAAAGCAGAGAGGGCCAAATTGTCTGGGGCATTTGAAAGGGTTCCAGGAGGCAGTGAGAACCAGCATTACTTTTCCCCGCTGGCACCTTTGCTGTGGCAGCAAAAGCTGGACGTTTGTCTTTTTTGCTCCGGAGGCTGCCGAAACCGAAAACAGCTGCTTTTGAGGATGGAGTCCGCAGGAAAGCAGAGAGGGCCAAATTGTCTGTGGCATTTGAAAGGGTTCCAGGAGGCAGTGAGAATCAGCATTACTTTTCCCCGCTGGCACCTTTGCTGTGGCAGCAAAACCTGGACGTTTGTCTTTTTTGCTCCGGAGGCTGTCCAAAGCGAAAACAGGTGCTTTTGAGGATGGAGTCCGCAGCAAAGCAGAGAGGGCCAAATTGTCTGGGGCATTTGAAAGGGTTCCAGGAGGCAGTGAGAACCAGCATTACTTTTCCCCGCTGGCACCTTTGCTGTGGCAGCAAAAGCTGGACGTTTGTCTTTTTTGCTCCGGAGGCTGCCGAAACCGAAAACAGCTGCTTTTGAGGATGGAGTCCGCAGCAAAGCAGAGAGGGCCAAATTGTCTGTGGCATTTGAAAGGGTTCCAGGAGGCAGTGAGAACCAGCATTACTTTTCCCCGCTGGCACCTTTGCTGTGGCAGCAAAAGCTGGACGTTTGTCTTTTTTGCTCCGGAGGCTGCCGAAAGCTAAAACAGCTGCTTTTGAGGATGGAGTCCGCAGGAAAGCAGAGAGGGCCAAATTGTCTGGGGCATTTGAAAGGGTTCCAGGAGGCAGTGAGAACCAGCATTACTTTTCCCCGCTGGCACCTTTGCTGTGGCAGCAAAAGCTGGACGTTTGTCTTTTTTGCTCCGGAGGCTGCCCAAAGCGAAAAAAGGTGCTTTTGAGGATAGAGTCCGCAGGAAAGCAGAGAGGGCCAAATTGTCTTTGGCATTTAAAGAGGTTCCAGGAGGCAGTGAGGACCAGCATTACTTTTCCCCGCTGGCACCTTTGCTGCGGCAGCAAAAGCTGGACGTTTGTCTTTTTACCACCGGAGGGCGCCGAAAGTGAAAAAAGGCGCTTTTGAGGATAGAGTCCGCAGGAAAGCAGAGAGGGCCAAATTGTCTGGGGCATTTGAAAGGGTTCCAGGAGGCAGTGAGAACCAGCATTACTTTTCCCCGCTGGCACCTTTGCTGTGGCAGCAAAAGCTGGACGTTTGTCTTTTTTGCTCCGGAGGTTGCCAAAAGCGAAAAACAGGTGCTTTTGAGGATGGAGTCCGCAGGAAAGCAGAGAGGGCCAAATTGTCTGTGGCATTTGAAAGGGTTCCAGGAGGCAGTGAGAACCAGCATTACTTTTCCCCGCTGGCACCTTTGCTGTGGCAGCAAAAGCTGGACGTTTGTCATTTTTGCTCCGGAGGCTGCCAAAAGCGAAAATAGGTGCTTTTGAGGATGGAGTCCGCAGGAAAGCAGAGAGGGCCAAATTGTCCGTGGCATTTGAAGGAGTTCCAGGAGGCAGTGAGAACCAGCATTACTTTTCCCCGCTGGCACCTTTGCTGTGGCAGCAAAAGCTGGACGTTTGTCTTATTTGCTCCGGAGGCTGCCGAAAGCGAAAACAGGTGCTTTTGAGGATGGAGTCCGCAGCAAAGCAGAGAGGGCCAAATTGTCTGTGGCATTTGAAAGGGTTCCAGGAGGCAGTGAGAACCAGCATTACTTTTCCCCGCTGGTACCGTTGCTGTGGCAGCAAAAGCTGGACGTCTGTCTTTTTTGCTCCGGAGGGCGCCGAAAGCAAAAATAGGTTCTTTTGAGGATGGAGTCCGCAGGAAAGCAGAGAGGGCCAAATTGTCTGTGGCATTTGAAAGGGTTCCAGGAGGCAGTGAGAACCAGCATTACTTTTCCCCGCTGGCACCTTTGCTGTGGCAGCAAAAGCTGGACGTTTGTCTTTTTTGCTCCGGAGGTTGCCGAAAGCGAAAACAGGTGCTTTTGAGGATGGAGTCCGCAGGAAAGCAGAGAGGGCCAAATTGTCTGTGGCATTTGAAAGGGTTCCAGGAGGCAGTGAGAACCAGCATTACTTTTCCCCGCTGGCACCTTTGCTGTGGCAGCAAAAGCTGGACGTTTGTCTTTTTTGCTCCGGAGGCTGCCGAAAGCGAAAACAGCTGCTTTTGAGGATGGAGTCCGCAGCAAAGCAGAGAGGGCCAAATTGTCTGTGGCATTTGAAGAGGTTCCAGGAGGCAGTGAGAACCAGCATTACTTTTCCCCGCTGGTACCTTTGCTGTGGCAGCAAAAGCTGGACGTTTGTCTTTTTTGCTCCGGAGGGCGCCGAAAGCAAAAATAGGTTCTTTTGAGGATGGAGTCCGCAGGAAAGCAGAGAGGGCCAAATTGTCTGTGGCATTTGAAAGGGTTCCAGGAGGCAGTGAGAACCAGCATTACTTTTCCCCGCTGGCACCTTTGCTGTGGCAGCAAAAGCTGGACGTTTGTCTTTTTTGCTCCGGAGGCTGCCCAAAGCGAAAACAGGTGCTTTCGATGATGGAGTCCGCAGGAAAGCAGAGAGGGCCAAATTGTCTTTGGCATTTAAAGAGGTTCCAGGAGGCAGTGAGGACCAGCATTACTTTTCCCCGCTGGCACCTTTGCTGCGGCAGCAAAAGCTGGACGTTTGTCTTTTTTGCTCCGCAGGCTGCCGAAAGCGAAAACAGGTGCTTTTGAAGATGGAGTCCGCAGAAAAGCAGAGAGGGCCAAATTGTCTGTGGCATTTGAAAGGGTTCCAGGAGGCAGTGAGAACCAGCATTACTTTTCCCCGCTGGCACCTTTGCTGTGGCAGCAAAATCTGGACGTTTGTCTTTTTTGCTCCGGAGGGCGCCGAAAGCGAAAATAGGTTCTTTTGAGGATGGAGTCCGCAGGAAAGCAGAGAGGGCCAAATTGTCTGGGGCATTTGAAAGGGTTCCAGGAGGCAGTGAGAACCAGCATTACTTTTCCCCGCTGGCACCTTTGTTGTGGCAGCAAAAGCTGGACGTTTGTCTTTTTTGCTCCGGAGGCTGCCGAAAGCAAAAACAGCTGCTTTTGAGGATGGAGTCCGCAGCAAAGCAGAGAGGGCCAAATTGTCTGTGGCATTTGAAAGGGTTCCAGGAGGCAGTGAGAACCAGCATTACTTTTCCCCGCTGGCACCTTTGCTGTGGCAGCAAAAGCTGGACGTTTGTCTTTTTTGCTCCGGAGGCTGCCGAAAGCGAAAACAGGTGCTTTTGAGGATGGAGTCCGCAGGAAAGCAGAGAGGGCCAAATTGTCTGTGGCATTTGAAAGGGTTCCAGGAGGCAGTGAGAACCAGCATTACTTTTCCCCGCTGCCACCTTTGCTGTGGCAGCAAAAGCTGGACGTTTGTCTTTTTTGCTCCGGAGGCTGCCGAAAGCGAAAACAGCTGCTTTTGAGGATGGAGTCCGCAGGAAAGCAGAGAGGGCCAAATTGTCTGTGGCATTTGAAGAGGTTCCAGGAGGCAGTGAGAACCAGCATTACTTTTCCCCGCTGGTACCTTTGCTGTGGCAGCAAAAGCTGGACGTTTGTCTTTTTTGCTCCGGAGGGCGCCGAAAGCAAAAATAGGTTCTTTTGAGGATGGAGTCCGCAGGAAAGCAGAGAGGGCCAAATTGTCTGTGGCATTTGAAAGGGTTCCAGGAGGCAGTGAGAACCAGCATTACTTTTCCCCGCTGGCACCTTTGCTGTGGCAGCAAAAGCTGGACGTTTGTCTTTTTTGCTCCGGAGGCTGCCGAAAGCGAAAACAGCTGCTTTTGAGGATGGAGTCCGCAGGAAAGCAGAGAGGGCCAAATTGTCTGTGGCATTTGAAAGGGTTCCAGGAGGCAGTGAGAACGAGCATTACTTTTCCCCGCTGGCACCTTTGCTGTGGCAGCAAAAGCTGGACGTTTGTCTTTTTTGCTCCAGAGGCTGCCGAAAGCGAAAACAGCTGCTTTTGAGGATGGAGTCCGCAGGAAAGCAGAGAGGGCCAAATTGTCTGTGGCATTTGAAAGGGTTCCAGGAGGCAGTGAGAACCAGCATTACTTTTCCCCGCTGGCACCTTTGCTGTGGCAGCAAAAGCTGGACGTTTGTCTTTTTTGCTCCGGAGGCTGCCCAAAGCGAAAAAAGGTGCTTTTGAGGATAGAGTCCGCAGGAAAGCAGAGAGGGCCAAATTGTCTTTGGCATTTAAAGAGGTTCCAGGAGGCAGTGAGGACCAGCATTACTTTTCCCCGCTGGCACCTTTGCTGCGGCAGCAAAAGCTGGACGTTTGTCTTTTTTTTTACCACCGGAGGGCGCAGAAAGTGAAAAAAGGCGCTTTTGAGGATAGAGTCCGCAGGAAAGCAGAGAGGGCCAAATTGTCTGGGGCATTTGAAAGGGTTCCAGGAGGCAGTGAGAACCAGCATTACTTTTCCCCGCTGGCACCTTTGCTGTGGCAGCAAAAGCTGGACGTTTGTCTTTTTTGCTCCGGAGGCTGCCGAAAGCGAAAACAGGTGCTTTTGAAGATGGAGTCCGCAGAAAAGCAGAGAGGGCCAAATTGTCTGGGGCATTTGTAAGGGTTCCAGGAGGCAGTGAGAACCAGCATTACTTTTCCCCGCTGGCACCTTTGCTGTGGCAGCAAAAGCTGGACGTTTGTCTTTTTTGCTCCGGAGGTTGCCAAAAGCGAAAACAGGTGCTTTTGAGGATGGAGTCCGCAGGAAAGCAGAGAGGGCCAAATTGTCTGTGGCATTTGAAAGGGTTCCAGGAGGCAGTGAGAACCAGCATTACTTTTCCCCGCTGGCACCTTTGCTGTGGCAGCAAAAGCTGGACGTTTGTCTTTTTTGCTCCGGAGGCTGCCAAAAGCGAAAATAGGTGCTTTTGAGGATGGAGTCCGCAGGAAAGCAGAGAGGGCCAAATTGTCCGTGGCATTTGAAGGAGTTCCAGGAGGCAGTGAGAACCAGCATTACTTTTCCCCGCTGGCACCTTTGCTGTGGCAGCAAAAGCTGGACGTTTGTCTTATTTGCTCCGGAGGCTGCCGAAAGCGAAAACAGGTGCTTTTGAGGATGGAGTCCGCAGCAAAGCAGAGAGGGCCAAATTGTCTGTGGCATTTGAAAGGGTTCCAGGAGGCAGTGAGAACCAGCATTACTTTTCCCCGCTGGTACCGTTGCTGTGGCAGCAAAAGCTGGACGTCTGTCTTTTTTGCTCCGGAGGGCGCCGAAAGCGAAAATAGGTTCTTTTGAGGATGGAGTCCGCAGGAAAGCAGAGAGGGCCAAATTGTCTGTGGCATTTGAAAGGGTTCCAGGAGGCAGTGAGAACCAGCATTACTTTTCCCCGCTGGCACCTTTGCTGTGGCAGCAAAAGCTGGACGTTTGTCTTTTTTGCTCCGGAGGTTGCCGAAAGCGAAAACAGGTGCTTTTGAGGATGGAGTCCGCAGGAAAGCAGAGAGGGCCAAATTGTCTGTGGCATTTGAAAGGGTTCCAGGAGGCAGTGAGAACCAGCATTACTTTTCCCCGCTGGCACCTTTGCTGTGGCAGCAAAAGCTGGACGTTTGTCTTTTTTGCTCCGGAGGCTGCCGAAAGCGAAAACAGCTGCTTTTGAGGATGGAGTCCGCAGGAAAGCAGAGAGGGCCAAATTGTCTGTGGCATTTGAAGAGGTTCCAGGAGGCAGTGAGAACCAGCATTACTTTTCCCCGCTGGCACCTTTGCTGTGGCAGCAAAAGCTGGACGTTTGTCTTTTTTGCTCCGGAGGGCGCCGAAAGCAAAAATAGGTTCTTTTGAGGATGGAGTCCGCAGGAAAGCAGAGAGGGCCAAATTGTCTGTGGCATTTGAAAGGGTTCCAGGAGGCAGTGAGAACCAGCATTACTTTTCCCCGCTGGCACCTTTGCTGTGGCAGCAAAAGCTGGAAGTTTGTCTTTTTTGCTCCGGAGGCTGCCCAAAGCGAAAACAGGTGCTTTTGAGGATGGAGTCCGCAGGAAAGCAGAGAGGGCCAAATTGTCTGTGGCATTTGAAAGGGTTCCAGGAGGCAGTGAGAACCAGCATTACTTTTCCCCGCTGCCACCTTTGCTGTGGCAGCAAAAGCTGGACGTTTGTCTTTTTTGCTCCGGAGGCTGCCGAAAGCGAAAACAGCTGCTTTTGAGGATGGAGTCCGCAGGAAAGCAGAGAGGGCCAAATTGTCTGTGGCATTTGAAGAGGTTCCAGGAGGCAGTGAGAACCAGCATTACTTTTCCCCGCTGGTACCTTTGCTGTGGCAGCAAAAGCTGGACGTTTGTCTTTTTTGCTCCGGAGGGCGCCGAAAGCAAAAATAGGTTCTTTTGAGGATGGAGTCCGCAGGAAAGCAGAGAGGGCCAAATTGTCTGTGGCATTTGAAAGGGTTCCAGGAGGCAGTGAGAACCAGCATTACTTTTCCCCGCTGGCACCTTTGCTGTGGCAGCAAAAGCTGGACGTTTGTCTTTTTTGCTCCGGAGGCTGCCGAAAGCGAAAACAGCTGCTTTTGAGGATGGAGTCCGCAGGAAAGCAGAGAGGGCCAAATTGTCTGTGGCATTTGAAAGGGTTCCAGGAGGCAGTGAGAACCAGCATTACTTTTCCCCGCTGGCACCTTTGCTGTGGCAGCAAAAGCTGGACGTTTGTCTTTTTTGCTCCAGAGGCTGCCGAAAGCGAAAACAGGTGCTTTTGAGGATGGAGTCCGCAGGAAAGCAGAGAGGGCCAAATTGTCTGTGGCATTTGAAAGGGTTCCAGGAGGCAGTGAGAACCAGCATTACTTTTCCCCGCTGGCACCTTTGCTGTGGCAGCAAAAGCTGGACGTTTGTCTTTTTTGCTCCGGAGGCTGCCAAAAGCGAAAATAGGTGCTTTTGAGGATGGAGTCCGCAGGAAAGCAGAGAGGGCCAAATTGTCCGTGGCATTTGAAGGAGTTCCAGGAGGCAGTGAGAACCAGCATTACTTTTCCCCGCTGGCACCTTTGCTGTGGCAGCAAAAGCTGGACGTTTGTCTTATTTGCTCCGGAGGCTGCCGAAAGCGAAAACAGGTGCTTTTGAGGATGGAGTCCGCAGCAAAGCAGAGAGGGCCAAATTGTCTGTGGCATTTGAAAGGGTTCCAGGAGGCAGTGAGAACCAGCATTACTTTTCCCCGCTGGTACCGTTGCTGTGGCAGCAAAAGCTGGACGTCTGTCTTTTTTGCTCCGGAGGGCGCCGAAAGCGAAAATAGGTTCTTTTGAGGATGGAGTCCGCAGGAAAGCAGAGAGGGCCAAATTGTCTGTGGCATTTGAAAGGGTTCCAGGAGGCAGTGAGAACCAGCATTACTTTTCCCCGCTGGCACCTTTGCTGTGGCAGCAAAAGCTGGACGTTTGTCTTTTTTGCTCCGGAGGTTGCCGAAAGCGAAAACAGGTGCTTTTGAGGATGGAGTCCGCAGGAAAGCAGAGAGGGCCAAATTGTCTGTGGCATTTGAAAGGGTTCCAGGAGGCAGTGAGAACCAGCATTACTTTTCCCCGCTGGCACCTTTGCTGTGGCAGCAAAAGCTGGACGTTTGTCTTTTTTGCTCCGGAGGCTGCCGAAAGCGAAAACAGCTGCTTTTGAGGATGGAGTCCGCAGGAAAGCAGAGAGGGCCAAATTGTCTGTGGCATTTGAAGAGGTTCCAGGAGGCAGTGAGAACCAGCATTACTTTTCCCCGCTGGCACCTTTGCTGTGGCAGCAAAAGCTGGACGTTTGTCTTTTTTGCTCCGGAGGGCGCCGAAAGCAAAAATAGGTTCTTTTGAGGATGGAGTCCGCAGGAAAGCAGAGAGGGCCAAATTGTCTGTGGCATTTGAAAGGGTTCCAGGAGGCAGTGAGAACCAGCATTACTTTTCCCCGCTGGCACCTTTGCTGTGGCAGCAAAAGCTGGAAGTTTGTCTTTTTTGCTCCGGAGGCTGCCCAAAGCGAAAACAGGTGCTTTTGATGATGGAGTCCGCAGGAAAGCAGAGAGGGCCAAATTGTCTTTGGAATTTAAAGAGGTTCCAGGAGGCAGTGAGGACCAGCATTACTTTTCCCCGCTGGCACCTTTGCTGTGGCAGCAAAAGCTGGACGTTTGTCTTTTTTGCTCCGCAGGCTGCCGAAAGCGAAAACAGGTGCTTTTGAAGATGGAGTCCGCAGAAAAGCAGAGAGGGCCAAATTGTCTGTGGCATTTGAAAGGGTTCCAGGAGGCAGTGAGAACCAGCATTACTTTTCCCCGCTGGCACCTTTGCTGTGGCAGCAAAAGCTGGACGTTTGTCTTTTTTGCTCCGGAGGCTGCCGAAAGTGAAAACAGGTGCTTTTGAGGATGGAGTCCGCAGGAAAGCAGAGAGGGCCAAATTGTCTGTGGCATTTGAAAGGGTTCCAGGAGGCAGTGAGAACCAGCATTACTTTTCCCCGCTGGCACCTTTGCTGTGGCAGCAAAAGCTGGACGTTTGTCTTTTTTGCTCCGGAGGCTGCCGAAAGCGAAAACAGCTGCTTTTGAGGATGGAGTCCGCAGGAAAGCAGAGAGGGCTAAATTGTCTGTGGCATTTGAAAGGGTTCCAGGAGGCAGTGAGAACCAGCATTACTTATCCCCGCTGGCACCTTTGCTGTGGCAGCAAAAGCTGGACGTTTGTCTTATTTGCTCCGGAGGCTGCCGAAAGCGAAAACAGGTGCTTTTGAGGATGGAGTCCGCAGGAAAGCAGAGAGGGCCAAATTGTCTTTGGCATTTGAAAGGGTTCCAGGAGGCAGTGAGAACCAGCATTACTTTTCCCCGCTGGCACCTTTGCTGTGGCAGCAAAAGCTGGACGTTTGTCTTTTTTGCTCCGGAGGCTGACCAAAGCGAAAACAGCTGCTTTTGAGGATGGAGTCCGCAGGAAAGCAGAGAGGGCCAAATTGTCTGTGGCATTTGAAAGGGTTCCAGGAGGCAGTGAGAACCAGCATAACTTTTCCCTGCTGGCACCTTTGCTGTGGCAGCAAAAGCTGGACGTTTGTCTTTTTTGCTCCGGAGGGCGCCGAAAGCAAAAATAGGTTCTTTTGAGGATGGAGTCCGCAGGAAAGCAGAGAGGGCCAAATTGTCTGTGGCATTTGAAAGGGTTCCAGGAGGCAGTGAGAACCAGCATTACTTTTCCCCGCTGGCACCTTTGCTGTGGCAGCAAAAGCTGGAAGTTTGTCTTTTTTGCTCCGGAGGCTGCCCAAAGCGAAAACAGGTGCTTTTGATGATGGAGTCCGCAGGAAAGCAGAGAGGGCCAAATTGTCTTTGGAATTTAAAGAGGTTCCAGGAGGCAGTGAGAACCAGCATTACTTTTCCCCGCTGGCACCTTTGCTGCGGCAGCAAAAGCTGGACGTTTGTCTTTTTTGCTCCGCAGGCTGCCGAAAGCGAAAACAGGTGCTTTTGAAGATGGAGTCCGCAGAAAAGCAGAGAGGGCCAAATTGTCTGTGGCATTTGAAAGGGTTCCAGGAGGCAGTGAGAACCAGCATTACTTTTCCCCGCTGGCACCTTTGCTGTGGCAGCAAAAGCTGGACGTTTGTCTTTTTTGCTCCGGAGGCTGCCGAAAGCGAAAACAGCTGCTTTTGAGGATGGAGTCCGCAGGAAAGCAGAGAGGGCCAAATTGTCTGTGGCATTTGAAAGGGTTCCAGGAGGCAGTGAGAACCAGCATTACTTTTCCCCGCTGGCACCTTTGCTGTGGCAGCAAAAGCTGGACGTTTGTCTTTTTTGCTCCGGAGGCTGCCGAAAGCGAAAACAGGTGCTTTTGATGATGGAGTCCGCAGGAAAGCAGAGAGGGCCAAATTGTCTGTGGCATTTGAAAGGGTTCCAGGAGGCAGTGAGAACCAGCATTACTTTTCCCCGCTGGTACCTTTGCTGTGGCAGCAAAAGCTGGACGTTTGTCTTTTTTGCTCCGGAGGGCGCCGAAAGCAAAAATACGTTCTTTTGAGGATGGAGTCCGCAGGAAAGCAGAGAGGGCCAAATTGTCTGTGGCATTTGAAAGGGTTCCAGGAGGCAGTGAGAACCAGCATTACTTTTCCCCGCTGGCACCTTTGCTGTGGCAGCAAAAGCTGGACGTTTGTCTTTTTTGCTCCGGAGGCTGCCGAAAGCGAAAACAGCTGCTTTTGAGGATGGAGTCCGCAGGAAAGCAGAGAGGGCCAAATTGTCTTTGGCATTTAAAGAGGTTCCAGGAGGCAGTGAGGACCAGCATTACTTTTCCCCGCTGGCACCTTTGCTGCGGCAGCAAAAGCTGGACGTTTGTCTTTTTACCACCGGAGGGCGCCGAAAGTGAAAAAAGGCGCTTTTGAGGATAGAGTCCGCAGGAAAGCAGAGAGGGCCAAATTGTCTGTGGCATTTGAAAGGGTTCCAGGAGGCAGTGAAAACCAGCATTACTTTTCCCTGCTGGCACCTTTGCTGTGGCAGCAAAAGCTGGACGTTTGTCTTTTTTGCTCCAGAGGCTGCCGAAAGCGAAAACAGGTGCTTTTGAGGATGGAGTCCGCAGGAAAGCAGAGAGGGCCAAATTGTCTGGGGCATTTGAAAGGGTTCCAGGAGGCAGTGAGAACCAGCATCACTTTTCCCCGCTGGCACCTTTGCTGTGGCAGCAAAAGCTGGACGTTTGTCTTTTTTGCTCCGGAGGCTGCCGAAAGCGAAAACAGCTGCTTTTGAAGATGGAGTCCGCAGAAAAGCAGAGAGGGCCAAATTGTCTGGGGCATTTGAAAGGGTTCCAGGAGGCAGTGAGAACCAGCATTACTTTTCCCCGCTGGCACCTTTGCTGTGGCAGCAAAAGCTGGACGTTTGTCTTTTTTGCTCCGGAGGTTGCCGAAAGCGAAAACAGGTGCTTTTGAGGATGGAGTCCGCAGGAAAGCAGAGAGGGCCAAATTGTCTGTGGCATTTGAAAGGGTTCCAGGAGGCAGTGAGAACCAGCATTACTTTTCCCCGCTGGCACCTTTGCTGTGGCAGCAAAAGCTGGACGTTTGTCTTTTTTGCTCCGGAGGCTGCCAAAAGCGAAAATAGGTGCTTTTGAGGATGGAGTCCGCAGGAAAGCAGAGAGGGCCAAATTGTCCGTGGCATTTGAAGGAGTTCCAGGAGGCAGTGAGAACCAGCATTACTTTTCCCCGCTGGCACCTTTGCTGTGGCAGCAAAAGCTGGACGTTTGTCTTATTTGCTCCGGAGGCTGCCGAAAGCGAAAACAGGTTCTTTTGAGGATGGAGTCCGCAGGAAAGCAGAGAGGGCCAAATTGTCTGTGGCATTTGAAAGGGTTCCAGGAGGCAGTGAGGACCAGCATTACTTTTCCCCGCTGGTACCGTTGCTGTGGCAGCAAAAGCTGGACGTTTGTCTTTTTTGCTCCGGAGGGCGCCGAAAGCGAAAATAGGTTCTTTTGAGGATGGAGTCCGCAGGAAAGCAGAGAGGGCCAAATTGTCTGTGGCATTTGAAAGGGTTCCAGGAGGCAGTGAGAACCAGCATTACTTTTCCCCGCTGGCACCTTTGCTGTGGCAGCAAAAGCTGGACGTTTGTCTTTTTTGCTCCGGAGGTTGCCGAAAGCGAAAACAGGTGCTTTTGAGGATGGAGTCCGCAGGAAAGCAGAGAGGGCCAAATTGTCTGTGGCATTTGAAAGGGTTCCAGGAGGCAGTGAGAACCAGCATTACTTTTCCCCGCTGGCACCTTTGCTGTGGCAGCAAAAGCTGGACGTTTGTCTTTTTTGCTCCGGAGGCTGCCGAAAGCGAAAACAGCTGCTTTTGAGGATGGAGTCCGCAGGAAAGCAGAGAGGGCCAAATTGTCTGTGGCATTTGAAGAGGTTCCAGGAGGCAGTGAGAACCAGCATTACTTTTCCCCGCTGGTACCTTTGCTGTGGCAGCAAAAGCTGGACGTTTGTCTTTTTTGCTCCGGAGGGCGCCGAAAGCAAAAATAGGTTCTTTTGAGGATGGAGTCCGCAGGAAAGCAGAGAGGGCCAAATTGTCTGTGGCATTTGAAAGGGTTCCAGGAGGCAGTGAGAACCAGCATTACTTTTCCCCGCTGGCACCTTTGCTGTGGCAGCAAAAGCTGGACGTTTGTCTTTTTTGCTCCGGAGGTTGCCGAAAGCGAAAATAGGTGCTTTTGAGGATGGAGTCCGCAGGAAAGCAGAGAGAGCCAAATTGTCTGGGGCATTTGAAGTAGTTCCAGGAGGCAGGGAGAACCAGCATTACTTTTCCCCGCTGGCACCTTTGCTGTGGCAGCAAAATCTGGACGTTTGTCTTTTTTGCTCCGGAGGCTGCCGAAAGCGAAAATAGGTTCTTTTGAGGATGGAGTCCGCAGGAAAGCAGAGAGGACCAAATTGTCTGTGGCATTTGAAAGGGTTCCAGGAGGCAGTGAGAACCAGCATTACTTTTCCCCGCTGGCACCTTTGCTGTGGCAGCAAAAGCTGGACGTTTGTCTTTTTTGCTCCGGAGGCTGCCGAAAGCGAAAACAGCTGCTTTTGAAGATGGAGTCCACAGGAAAGCAGAGAGGGCCAAACTGTCTGTGGCATTTGAAAGGGTTCCAGGAGGCAGTGAGAACGAGCATTACTTTTCCCCGCTGGCACCTTTGCTGTGGCAGCAAAAGCTGGACGTTTGTCTTTTTTGCTCCGGAGGCTGCCGAAAGCGAAAATAGGTTCTTTTGAGGATGGAGTCCGCAGGAAAGCAGAGAGGACCAAATTGTCTGTGGCATTTGAAAGGGTTCCAGGAGGCAGTGAGAACCAGCATTACTTTTCCCCGCTGGCACCTTTGCTGTGGCAGCAAAAGCTGGACGTTTGTCTTTTTTGCTCCGGAGGCTGCCGAAAGCGAAAACAGCTGCTTTTGAGGATGGAGTCCACAGGAAAGCAGAGAGGGCCAAACTGTCTGTGGCATTTGAAAGGGTTCCAGGAGGCAGTGAGAACGAGCATTACTTTTCCCCGCTGGCACCTTTGCTGTGGCAGCAAAAGCTGGACGTTTGTCTTTTTTGCTCCGGAGGCTGCCGAAAGCGAAAATAGGTTCTTTTGAGGATGGAGTCCGCAGGAAAGCAGAGAGGGCCAAATTGTCTGTGGCATTTGAAAGGGTTCCAGGAGGCAGTGAGAACCAGCATTACTTTTCCCCGCTGGCACCTTTGCTGTGGCAGCAAAAGCTGGACGTTTGTCTTTTTTGCTCCGGAGGATGCCCAAAGCGAAAAAAGGTGCTTTTGATGATGAAGTCCGCAGGAAAGCAGAGAGGGCCAAATTGTCTTTGGCATTTAAAGAGGTTCCAGGAGGCAGTGAGGACCAGCATTACTTTTCCCCGCTGGCACCTTTGCTGCGGCAGCAAAAGCTGGACGTTTGTCTTTTTTGCTCCGGAGGTTGCCGAAAGCGAAAACAGGTGCTTTTGAGGATAGAGTCCGCAGGAAAGCAGAGAGGGCCAAATTGTCTGTGGCATTTGAAAGGGTTCCAGGAGGCAGTGAGAACCAGCATTACTTTTCCCCGCTGGCACCTTTGCTGTGGCAGCAAAAGCTGGACGTTTGTCTTTTTTGCTCCGGAGGCTGCCGAAAGCGAAAACAGCTGCTTTTGAGGATGGAGTCCGCAGGAAAGCAGAGAGGGCCAAATTGTCTGTGGCATTTGAAAGGGTTCCAGGAGGCAGTGAGAACCAGCATTACTTTTCCCCGCTGGCACCTTTGCTGTGGCAGCAAAAGCTGGACGTTTGTCTTTTTTGCTCCAGAGGCTGCCGAAAGCGAAAACAGCTGCTTTTGAGGATGGAGTCCGCAGGAAAGCAGAGAGGGCCAAATTGTCTGTGGCATTTGAAAGGGTTCCAGGAGGCAGTGAGAACCAGCATTACTTTTCCCCGCTGGCACCTTTGCTGTGGCAGCAAAAGCTGGACGTTTGTCTTTTTTGCTCCGGAGGCTGCCCAAAGCGAAAAAAGGTGCTTTTGAGGATAGAGTCCGCAGGAAAGCAGAGAGGGCCAAATTGTCTTTGGCATTTAAAGAGGTTCCAGGAGGCAGTGAGGACCAGCATTACTTTTCCCCGCTGGCACCTTTGCTGTGGCAGCAAAAGCTGGACGTTTGTCTTATTTGCTCCGGAGGCTGCCGAAAGCGAAAACAGGTGCTTTTGAGGATGGAGTCCGCAGCAAAGCAGAGAGGGCCAAATTGTCTGTGGCATTTGAAAGGGTTCCAGGAGGCAGTGAGAACCAGCATTACTTTTCCCCGCTGGTACCGTTGCTGTGGCAGCAAAAGCTGGACGTCTGTCTTTTTTGCTCCGGAGGGCACCGAAAGCGAAAATAGGTTCTTTTGAGGATGGAGTCCGCAGGAAAGCAGAGAGGGCCAAATTGTCTGTGGCATTTGAAAGGGTTCCAGAAGGCAGTGAGAACCAGCATTACTTTTCCCCGCTGGCACCTTTGCTGTGGCAGCAAAAGCTGGACGTTTGTCTTTTTTGCTCCGGAGGTTGCCGAAAGCGAAAACAGGTGCTTTTGAGGATGGAGTCCGCAGGAAAGCAGAGAGGGCCAAATTGTCTGTGGCATTTGAAAGGGTTCCAGGAGGCAGTGAGAACCAGCATTACTTTTCCCCGCTGGCACCTTTGCTGTGGCAGCAAAAGCTGGACGTTTGTCTTTTTTGCTCCGGAGGCTGCCGAAAGCGAAAACAGCTGCTTTTGAGGATGGAGTCCGCAGGAAAGCAGAGAGGGCCAAATTGTCTGTGGCATTTGAAGAGGTTCCAGGAGGCAGTGAGAACCAGCATTACTTTTCCCCGCTGGCACCTTTGCTGTGGCAGCAAAAGCTGGACGTTTGTCTTTTTTGCTCCGGAGGGCGCCGAAAGCAAAAATAGGTTCTTTTGAGGATGGAGTCCGCAGGAAAGCAGAGAGGGCCAAATTGTCTGTGGCATTTGAAAGGGTTCCAGGAGGCAGTGAGAACCAGCATTACTTTTCCCCGCTGGCACCTTTGCTGTGGCAGCAAAAGCTGGAAGTTTGTCTTTTTTGCTCCGGAGGCTGCCCAAAGCGAAAACAGGTGCTTTTGATGATGGAGTCCGCAGGAAAGCAGAGAGGGCCAAATTGTCTTTGGAATTTAAAGAGGTTCCAGGAGGCAGTGAGGACCAGCATTACTTTTCCCCGCTGGCACCTTTGCTGCGGCAGCAAAAGCTGGACGTTTGTCTTTTTTGCTCCGCAGGCTGCCGAAAGCGAAAACAGGTGCTTTTGAAGATGGAGTCCGCAGAAAAGCAGAGAGGGCCAAATTGTCTGTGGCATTTGAAAGGGTTCCAGGAGGCAGTGAGAACCAGCATTACTTTTCCCCGCTGGCACCTTTGCTGTGGCAGCAAAAGCTGGACGTTTGTCTTTTTTGCTCCGGAGGCTGCCGAAAGCGAAAACAGCTGCTTTTGAGGATGGAGTCCGCAGGAAAGCAGAGAGGGCCAAATTGTCTGTGGCATTTGAAAGGGTTCCAGGAGGCAGTGAGAACCAGCATTACTTATCCCCGCTGGCACCTTTGCTGTGGCAGCAAAAGCTGGACGTTTGTCTTATTTGCTCCGGAGGCTGCCGAAAGCGAAAACAGGTGCTTTTGAGGATGGAGTCCGCAGGAAAGCAGAGAGGGCCAAATTGTCTGTGTCATTTGAAAGGGTTCCAGGAGGCAGTGAGAACCAGCATTACTTTTCCCCGCTGGCACCTTTGCTGTGGCAGCAAAAGCTGGACGTTTGTCTTTTTTGCTCCGGAGGCTGCCGAAAGCGAAAACAGCTGCTTTTGAGGATGGAGTCCGCAGGAAAGCAGAGAGGGCCAAATTGTCTGTGGCATTTGAAGAGGTTCCAGGAGGCAGTGAGAACCAGCATTACTTTTCCCCGCTGGTACCTTTGCTGTGGCAGCAAAAGCTGGACGTTTGTCTTTTTTGCTCCGGAGGGCGCCGAAAGCAAAAATAGGTTCTTTTGAGGATGGAGTCCGCAGGAAAGCAGAGAGGGCCAAATTGTCTGTGGCATTTGAAAGGGTTCCAGGAGGCAGTGAGAACCAGCATTACTTTTCCCCGCTGGCACCTTTGCTGTGGCAGCAAAAGCTGGAAGTTTGTCTTTTTTGCTCCGGAGGCTGCCCAAAGCGAAAACAGGTGCTTTTGATGATGGAGTCCGCAGGAAAGCAGAGAGGGCCAAATTGTCTTTGGAATTTAAAGAGGTTCCAGGAGGCAGTGAGGACCAGCATTACTTTTCCCCGCTGGCACCTTTGCTGCGGCAGCAAAAGCTGGACGTTTGTCTTTTTTGCTCCGGAGGTTGCCGAAAGCGAAAACAGGTGCTTTTGAGGATAGAGTCCGCAGGAAAGCAGAGAGGGCCAAATTGTCTGTGGCATTTGAAAGGGTTCCAGGAGGCAGTGAGAACCAGCATTACTTTTCCCCGCTGGCACCTTTGCTGTGGCAGCAAAAGCTGGACGTTTGTCTTTTTTGCTCCGGAGGCTGCCGAAAGCGAAAACAGCTGCTTTTGAGGATGGAGTCCGCAGGAAAGCAGAGAGGGCCAAATTGTCTGTGGCATTTGAAAGGGTTCCAGGAGGCAGTGAGAACCAGCATTACTTTTCCCCGCTGGCACCTTTGCTGTGGCAGCAAAAGCTGGACGTTTGTCTTTTTTGCTCCAGAGGCTGCCGAAAGCGAAAACAGCTGCTTTTGAGGATGGAGTCCGCAGGAAAGCAGAGAGGGCCAAATTGTCTGTGGCATTTGAAAGGGTTCCAGGAGGCAGTGAGAACCAGCATTACTTTTCCCCCGCTGGCACCTTTGCTGTGGCAGCAAAAGCTGGACGTTTGTCTTTTTTGCCCGGAGGCTGCCCAAAGCGAAAAAAGGTGCTTTTGAGGATAGAGTCCGCAGGAAAGCAGAGAGGGCCAAATTGTCTTTGGCATTTAAAGAGGTTCCAGGAGGCAGTGAGGACCAGCATTACTTTTCCCCGCTGGCACCTTTGCTGCGGCAGCAAAAGCTGGACGTTTGTCTTTTTACCACCGGAGGGCGCAGAAAGTGAAAAAAGGCGCTTTTGAGGATAGAGTCCGCAGGAAAGCAGAGAGGGCCAAATTGTCTGGGGCATTTGTAAGGGTTCCAGGAGGCAGTGAGAACCAGCATTACTTTTCCCCGCTGGCACCTTTGCTGTGGCAGCAAAAGCTGGACGTTTGTCTTTTTTGCTCCGGAGGTTGCCAAAAGCGAAAACAGGTGCTTTTGAGGATGGAGTCCGCAGGAAAGCAGAGAGGGCCAAATTGTCTGTGGCATTTGAAAGGGTTCCAGGAGGCAGTGAGAACCAGCATTACTTTTCCCCGCTGGCACCTTTGCTGTGGCAGCAAAAGCTGGACGTTTGTCTTTTTTGCTCCGGAGGCTGCCAAAAGCGAAAATAGGTGCTTTTGAGGATGGAGTCCGCAGGAAAGCAGAGAGGGCCAAATTGTCCGTGGCATTTGAAGGAGTTCCAGGAGGCAGTGAGAACCAGCATTACTTTTCCCCGCTGGCACCTTTGCTGTGGCAGCAAAAGCTGGACGTTTGTCTTATTTGCTCCGGAGGCTGCCGAAAGCGAAAACAGGTGCTTTTGAGGATGGAGTCCGCAGCAAAGCAGAGAGGGCCAAATTGTCTGTGGCATTTGAAAGGGTTCCAGGAGGCAGTGAGAACCAGCATTACTTTTCCCCGCTGGTACCGTTGCTGTGGCAGCAAAAGCTGGACGTCTGTCTTTTTTGCTCCGGAGGGCACCGAAAGCGAAAATAGGTTCTTTTGAGGATGGAGTCCGCAGGAAAGCAGAGAGGGCCAAATTGTCTGTGGCATTTGAAAGGGTTCCAGAAGGCAGTGAGAACCAGCATTACTTTTCCCCGCTGGCACCTTTGCTGTGGCAGCAAAAGCTGGACGTTTGTCTTTTTTGCTCCGGAGGTTGCCGAAAGCGAAAACAGGTGCTTTTGAGGATGGAGTCCGCAGGAAAGCAGAGAGGGCCAAATTGTCTGTGGCATTTGAAAGGGTTCCAGGAGGCAGTGAGAACCAGCATTACTTTTCCCCGCTGGCACCTTTGCTGTGGCAGCAAAAGCTGGACGTTTGTCTTTTTTGCTCCGGAGGCTGCCGAAAGCGAAAACAGCTGCTTTTGAGGATGGAGTCCGCAGGAAAGCAGAGAGGGCCAAATTGTCTGTGGCATTTGAAGAGGTTCCAGGAGGCAGTGAGAACCAGCATTACTTTTCCCCGCTGGCACCTTTGCTGTGGCAGCAAAAGCTGGACGTTTGTCTTTTTTGCTCCGGAGGGCGCCGAAAGCAAAAATAGGTTCTTTTGAGGATGGAGTCCGCAGGAAAGCAGAGAGGGCCAAATTGTCTGTGGCATTTGAAAGGGTTCCAGGAGGCAGTGAGAACCAGCATTACTTTTCCCCGCTGGCACCTTTGCTGTGGCAGCAAAAGCTGGAAGTTTGTCTTTTTTGCTCCGGAGGCTGCCCAAAGCGAAAACAGGTGCTTTTGATGATGGAGTCCGCAGGAAAGCAGAGAGGGCCA